>NW_004524801.1:3333921-3340559 GCF_000260255.1 Octodon degus | reverse complement strand
CTCAGTCCTATCTTAAACATCTCTAGTACTCTTAGCCTCCAATTAGAAGGATGTAATTTCAAAATATTTTTACTTGAAACAGTATAAATAAAAAAAAAAGAGCCATAAATATGATTAACCTATGAGCCCAATCCTGCCACTGGTGCGCTGTGAGGTATGGGATGAAACACAGAACTCGGAGTTTTTGTTTTTGTTCTTGCTTTGTGATTGTTTTGTTTCACTTTGCTTTGCATTTGTTTTCCACTGAGAATACTTCGATGAATCAGGCCTCTGCAGACAACCACAGAGCCACCTCTTCCGGTCTCTTTCTATCCACTCATCCTATGGTCACAGCTCCTGCCTGCCTCAAAAAGAAATTCAGTCTTTGACCATACAATGCATTCAAGACACATCCCATGTGCCTGTCTGCTGGTTTCAAATACAATTTTCAGTTTTCTTGTCATTAAACATTTTTGTTTAGACTTTAAATTAAAAAAGCCATAAAAATACTAAAAGCCATATATCTGCATGAGTACCATGTAAATTTCACATTTCCTTGTCCTTTCATTTCTATGGCCTGGACATGTCTTCTTCAATGTCTATGTACATTTGCATATGACTTTCCATCTTCCTACAATGACTTCCACCAACGCTGCTCCCACCCTATCCTCCTGGTCACATCTTATTCACTTGCAAGTCATAGTTTAAATGGTGCTCCCCTGTGAAATGCTTCTTACTGCCACACAGCTGCCTGAAATGCCTTCTCCACAGCGACCTATGCACGCCCATGTGCCAGTCTTTTGTCCCAATTGTGTGTCCCCTCCTCAAAAGTTGGTTCTTCCTTTCTTTTGGTGTCCAGTGCTCTTCTACCTAACATATTGTGGGTTCTCAGGCTTTGCTGAATGAAATGAGGAGTACACGAAGAGATATTTCATTGAATCATAGTGTTCCTGAGACTAAAGCCCTGTTCCCAACATTCATAGAAGCAAATTAGTTTAGCTTTCTTCACCCCTGAGCAATCTTCACTGGTGACCAGTGAGGTACTTTTAAAACTTTCAATGAGATGTCAGATTTCACACAGACAACTCTGTCATTTCTTCACAACAACTAGAGAAAGGCACAGCTCCTGGGAACTGCTGGCAGCATTATCTCTGAGTTTAAATGACAACCTATTTTCTTGGCATTGAAACATCTATTATCCTAGGCTTGCTATGGCTGTCGAAACATTTACACTCAATTGCTGCTGTGTGCTCACCCATTTCCTATTGTATTCTATGAAGCAAAAGAACACCACTTTCAAAAAATCTTTCTCCTTTCTGGAGGTGGAAGTTTATCTCTGTCACAGATGTAAGTTGGTGTGAAATCAAAATGAGACCTTTTAGATTTCCATTCAATGAGTTACATAGCATTTCCACATTATTTTACCTTAAAGAAATATCTCAAACTTTCTGCAAAACGTTTATTTTTTTCCAGGGTAATCATTAGTTCTAAGTTTGGTGGCCTGATCTAGGTTTAGGGAAGCCATCCTCATTTACTGAAGCTGAGTTATATTACTGAGTTATATTACCAGCAACACTGGCATGTCCTGGTACTAAATAAGAAAGCAGAATTTGCAACTCTGCCCCTAAATTCCTTTGTTAGATCTGTGCTTTAACAGTCATCTCACAAGTGATTCAAAAACATGGTAAATTTTGACAAATGTTGCTGTATTATCTCCATTCTAAAGCATAGCTTTCTCCTCAAATGCCTGATCAATAGCCATTATGTTCAACCACAGCATTTACCATATTATTCCTGACCATGGATCTGAACTGATCTTCTGTTTTATCATATTATTCTTTAGGAAAAGTTTAGCTGCAATAAACACAAACATGCATATGCCTATGTATACACACAAATGCCTAATGACTCAAAAGGATTTATTATCTTATACAGAAAGAAGCTCTAAAATGATGTAATTGCAGTGTTGATCAGCTAAGAAGTCCAATTAGCTTGCCAGGAACACAGGGTTCCCTCTACTTTCCTTGTAACTATCTTAGCATGGATGCTCGGGTTCATGCCTTGTGGTATCCCAAGACTGCTGTCACAGCTCGAAGATTCACTTTCATGAACAGAAATACCAACAACAGAAAGTAACTTTTGTTGTAAGGGTTTCGCGAAGAATGTATCATGTAGAAAATATTTTCTCAGGGTCCCCTATATCCCCTTGGCTAAGATTGTGCCATATGCCCTCATCTGAACCAGCCAATGCAAGGAGTACAGATCCTCCTGGACTGGCTTGGACCAACAGCCTTCCTGTAGCTGATTCCAAGGCCTGCTCCCCTGAGGCACAAAGAGTAGAACTTGTGCAAAACAGTGTTCTGTTCACATGAAAGAAGGTGAGCAAGAGGTGAGGATGCATGAGATGGAGGTTCTAGGAGGATTTCTAAGAGCAGTACTAATAATTCCAAACATAGGCCAACTAAATTTATCATTTTTCTCTTACTAATCTTCTCCCTCTTCCTTCAACTAAAAGAACATTTTACAACAGGCAAGTGATAAGAAAACATCAGACCTTAGTCCTCAATATCTGCCCATCTCCCAGCTCTCCCAGCTGCCCAGTCAGCAAAGTCTGACCTCCACCCTGCAAAGCAAAACAGGCTCAAAGAAGTGGAGTTCTGCTAGTAGTACTGAAATCTCTAAGGCCTAGGCCAGCAAACCCCAGCAAATTATAGCAAGAAGGTTCCAGGCATTCACTCTAATTGCTCACCCCTCATCATCAAGAAAGAAGGAGGCAGAGCCACTTTGGGCCAGGTTCCTTCTCTCTGCATTAAGTCTGCAGTTCATTGTTGCAATGCCAACATTGTCTGGTGTTTTGCACACACATAGCGGTTGATAAATGAATAAAAGAAAGAGAAAGTATCACTTTCTTTGACCATCTTGCTCAGTGTTTGAGCCTAGATATAGTAACTGATTGATTTTACTGATAATATAGAGTAGATAGAGAAATAGACCTATCTCAGATACACATAAACACAGCTTCCTATTGTGGAGTAGGATAAATGAGCATAGTAGGGATAGTTCTTCTCCCACAGTATTCATAACCATGTTCTGCTTCAGAGGCCTGACATGAGCAGTGCTACAGTTTGTGTCTAGTTGTCCTCTCAAAGCCTCATGCAATCATGGGGCAGACTTCTAGAGTTTGTGATTAACTCATGACCCAAGGCTAAGATTATGGGTCTGAGTACCACTGCATTTATGGGTGTCAGGACTACACCAGCCTAGGGCAGGTAGCCTGAAGGTGACATAAGAGAAACAGACAGACTTCCTCTCTGTTGCCCCTGTTGCCACTGTTGCTGTTACTCCTCCCTTTTGCTCTTGCTCTTTGCCTGTGCCATGAACTACCGCCCTCTGCTATGTGTCACTCAGCCTTGAAGCCAGCCGAGTATGGACTGAAACCTTCACTGTGAGCTAAATATACCTCGTCTGCCTTCATTTGGGTCTTGGGTATTTGTCCCAGCAACAAGAGAAGAGTAACTGAGACAAGCAGGGAAGGCCCATGTTCTTAGTAAGCATTCTACATGATTCCAGTGAAAATGTTCTTCTAAATTATTCCTGAGGCAGAGTGCTGATCTCTGTCTAGCACGGGTGCACACATATATGTATTCAGTCCTTAAATCTTTGTCAACTACCACAAGGGCAGAGTCTCTTGGAAAGAGTGCCAAGTTGTCTCACCTCTGCAACTGTGAGCCACCAGATATTGTTCATGTCCAACCTCACTACATCTGTTTTCCTGTTTATAAAATGGACATGAAAGTTACCTGGCCCAGAAGAAAGATTCAAAGACTGTAATATGAAAAACCTTTTAAGCTGGGTATTTTAAGTTCTTTTTTTCAGACCAGCAAGATAGCTCAGCAGACTAAGCACCTGCTTAGACAAGCACAGGGACCAGAGTTCGAGCCCTGACACCACATGCCATGCTGGCCCTGTCCCAGGGCACACTGAGCCCCCCACCAAGTCCAGGCATGGTGGTACACACCTGTAATCCCAGTGCTGGGAAGGCTGAAACACAACTCTGGGCTGCATAGTGAGACCCTGTACCAAACACATAAAAAATGAAGTATAAAATAAAATAAGAAATTCTTTTTTAGGGCCAGTGAGATAGCTCAGTGGACTAAGTGCCTGCTTAGACAAGCACAATACTGGGTTTAATCCCCAGTACTGCATGCTGTACCAGCCCTGCCCCTGGGTGTGCTGAACTGGTGGATAAGTCCTGGCATAGTGGCGCACGCCTGTAATCCCAGCCCAAGGGAGGCTGAAAACAAGAGGATAACTATGAGTTCAAGCTGCATAGTGAAACTCTGTACTAAATACATGAGTTAAAAAAAGTTCTTTTTTTCCAAGATGTTCTTATTCATCTTCTAAAGTCATTTTCCCATGATACTGAAAAATTTCAATTGTACATTCTGCTGTGTACAATTTTTAATTGCACATTTGTGAAGAATTTCACAAGGGTACTTCACCTCACCAGCCTCCTATTCACCTGGCATCTGGAGCGTTCTGTCCACATTCACTCACAGATGATACAGCAGCAAAGCTGCCGGGAGTAACTTTCAATGTCTAGTCCAGGGCCAGAGAGATAGCTCAGTAGAATAAGCATTTGCCTGGCAAGCACAAAGGCCTGAGTTCAATCCCCAGTTCCACAAAAAAAAAAAAAAAGAAAGAAAGAAAAAAAAAAAAAGAAAAAAAACAATCATGGGGAAGCAGCTACTTCCATGAGCCCTAAGAAACCTGTCACTTGCTCTTGCATACTAATACCTACTCTTGTCCTCTTTGACAACACTTCACTGTCTTTTCATAATAATACAGTCAAATTGCTTCCTGTTTTTATTTCATATTTGCACTGCTGATTCCAAGGGAGACTGAAATAAATGGAATGGGAATGTCAGGATCTCCCCAGCAATCCTGAGCCAACTCATTTGGGTCTATTGAGGATTGCAACTGTAGTCTTGGATGACTATGAGGATGCTCACTTGGGAAAAGACTTTTATCCTTCGTTTCAGTGTGAACCCCAGATGGCTCTCAAATGAGTCATATCTGTTTGCCACCCACCCTGATTTCAAAAGAAATGGTAGTACCAAGAGGCATCAATAAGAATTCCTTACCAGGTATGAAGGGACTTGGAGAGGCTACAGGTGCCAGGGAGCACTGACGTGTTGACAATATATATATTAGGTACAATAAACCAGGAACCATCACCTGCCAAGCTGAATGAAGCAGGATTTATTTACCAGACAATGTCTGTAAATCCTGACATCTCTTAGAGCCTCATTTTCTGGCCACAGAAGCTTTAAGAATTAAGTTGCATGATCTGAATCTAGTGGGTTTCTTAATGGTCACCTAAAAGTATCAACTGCCAAGCTTAGAAGCTGTGAATGCTACTTTATGAGGAAAAAGGATCATGACAGATGCGATTGCACATGGAATTTTAATTGAGGAGATTATGCTGGATTATCCAGGGGGGCTCTAAATACAATCACAAGTGTCTTTACAAAAGAGGAAGAAGAAGATTACATGCACTAAGAGAAGACAGCAGTGTGAAGACAGCCCAGTGAACCTGACACTGAGCGTCTGGCCTCCAGAACCATGGGAACAACCTTCAGTTATCTGGACTACTCTGCTTGTGATTGTCTCAGCAGCTACACAGATAAAAGAAGGAAAAAGAATGAAACATGAGCCCAAGCCTTCTTTCTTTCCATCCTCCACTCCAGTACCCTGAAGCCCACCAAAATTAATCCCTTGCCCTGTCACATGTGCGTATTTCTCTGCACTTTCTTGGCCAGAGCATTCCACTCCATTTCTCTGAAGTAAAAATCAGGCCTCCTTGAGGAACAATTCAAAGGTCACATTCTTTACATGTGAAGTTTGAATGTCAATGTCCAAGTGAAGAGATGAAAAGGTTTTCTTTCCCCTGTGTAATAAAAAGATTTCTAAAATGATCAAAAATAAGGGTGGTTTATTGCTATTCTTTATATAATTCAATTGTAATTATGTATGTAATATTTTCTATCAATACTTCCACTTCCTAGGGGAGTTTCAGCTCAAGTGAACATATATATTCCTTAATGTAAATCATTCCTTTCATGATCACTATCTCTGTTCTGATTATCCTGGCCTTGTCTTTCTGTCCACGTTGTAGGCCTGCTCCTGCCCACCTGCCCACACACTTGAGTAAGATTGGCCTTATCACTTCTTTGGACAATGAGACATGATCAGAAGGGACTGGATAAAAGTGGTAAAAGCCAGTGCAAGTATCGCCTCACTCACTTGCTGCCTGCCCCAGGCTGTGTCGTGGGTACTGGATAGAACCCACTGGCCATGTTCCTAAATGGAAGGAAACGCAACTGTGAAAACAGAGAATTGCAACTGTCATGACAAGCCACTGAGGCTTTGGGGTAGGTAGTGATCCCAGCACAGTGGAAGCTAACTGGGCCCCTACAAGCACTGTGCTTCTCAGGAACAGTGGTCCCTCACTTACAATGAGGTTACAACATAGTAAACCCATATAAGCTGAAAATATATAAATGGGTGCTGACCCCTCCCCCAGGGCATGCTGAGAGGTCAATAGAGACTGGGCGTGGTGGTGTATGCCTGTAATCCCAGCTCTTGGGAGGCTGTAA
>NW_004524801.1:3328963-3333821 GCF_000260255.1 Octodon degus | reverse complement strand
AACTGGGGATTGAACTCAGACCCTTGCACTTGCCAGGGAAGCGCTTATTCCACTGAGCCATCTCCCCGGCATAATCATTGGATTTTGTTGGGCTGGGAAACTGCAGTCCCTGTGAGTAGTTTATTATAAAATGTTGTCAAATAAAATATCCTGAAGAAATCAAAGTGTTTGCTTAATTTTTAAATCAAGTCCAATAACACCTAATGGTATGACGACTTCACCTTAATTGACAAACCACTTTTGACCTATTGTAATCTAAATTGTTACAGATTATCAAGCCCAAAGTACTTCATAGATAAGATAGAAAGAAATTAAATGAAAAAAAAAGAAATTAAATGACTTAAAATCAAATAGCTAGGGGCCAACAAGATAGCTCTGCAGTCTAAAGCGCCTGCTTAGGCAAGCTTAGGCAAAGCACAGGGAATGTGGTTTGATCTCCAGCACCCCTTGCCATGCCAACCCCACCCCCAGGACTGGCTGAGCTGGCCACAAAAACCAACAAACAAACAAACAAAAATCAAATAGCTAATGATTGCTATATGCCCAGGATGAACACTCGTGTGTGTGTGTGTGTGTGTGAAGAGAGAGAGAGAGAGAGAGAGAGAGAGAGAGAGAGAGAGAGCCTTCATATGAACTCCTGAGTGCCTGCTTTCTACCTCTTTCCTAAATACAGATCCTGTTTCCTCACAGGAAGCTCACTGTGTGCTACTAGCCACGTGAGAACCTCCTGGTATTCTATCTTAGAATTTACACTTGGCAATTCTCTGTCAGGCATTCAGCTCCATCTTCTTCAAAAATATCACCATGGAGTTTTTTCAAGCAAGCTCCAAGTCAGGCATAATGATTTGGACATTTATATTTTTCCCACAGGAACAGCTGAGATAATCACCTAGGAAGTGGGAATTAAGCCTAACTGTCAGAATAAAGGAGTTAGCATTAGCACTCAGGGATGACAATATACAACCTTCCAAGTGTGTCACGTAGAAGAAGCCTATGTGTCCTGGAACACAGGTCATGCAGCCCTTGATGAAATAATTTAGTCACATGCTCCACCACGGGGCAGCTTGGGTGTCTAAGGAGCATGCTGCTCTGGGATGGAGTTAGACTGATCATTGCGTTTGCCTAAATCTATACATTTTACTGCTTTTTTCTTCCTAAACTCTCATGAACTCATGCAACTTCACTAGATTGCGAAAATAAGATACCTATTTTCACTTGCAAATCCCAGCGGATTTCTTTTCTTCTTTGTTACCCTGAGAAGACTGCATCCAAAAACTTTTTCTTAGTATTTTCAGATTTATTTTTTAATTTAAGTAGCAAGAACTTTAGCCACACAACCTGTGATTTAATTTTTAAGCATCATCTCAGCCAAACAAACAATTCCACTGAATATCATTGGATACCTTGTCCCACAAAGTAGTAACTCTTGACCTGCTTTCCTACATGTATGAGGGTAGCACATTCAGCTTCCAAAGTTCCCATTTTACAGCTAGCTAGACTCACTTAAAATGGGACCTAGAAAATAAAACCTGAATAAAGCCGAAACAGTTGGAGCAATAGGCAATTTGACATCAAAGAAGAAAGAAAAACATTAAAACAAAAGCATAGCTTTGTGAAAATGAGAAGCACAGCTCTTTGTACCTTTTAGAGTAATACCAAATAATCCAATATTTTTTAGTGGCCATGAAGGAATTAGGATTCATATAACACCAAATAATTTATGTACTCGATAATAGCCTGAATAAAGGTGATTCCAATTGCTACATTCATAAAAGAAAAACAATGAATTATCCTTACTATCCAACAGTGGAATAACCACTCAGTAAGTTATAAACACCCATGCAACTGATATTCTAATGTCTTTTAAGTGGTTTTATGGCAAAGTGGTAGTGGTATAACAATCAAAAAAAAATTCCTGAAAAAAAGATAAAACTGTTCCTCTGTTCAACAAATATGAGAAATGTAATATATCTCAGAAAGACATTAAAGGTAGATAAAATGGAAGATTTCATGTTTAAGGACAAAAGCTTCAGGTCTCTAGAAACTTAGCTATATATAGTAGTTCTGCTTTTCAGGATCCAAGATAAAGCTAATCTAGGAAATGGCGGCAGTGCTGAGTGTTTTAGGATCATTTTCTTAGCTTTCTTAAATTCATGCTAGGGAAAAAATCCACATCCTAATCCTAAAACACCAGATTATAGTATTGATAATCACAGCAAAGATGAGTTTCTTCTTGGAAATATTTAAGTATTAAAGATTAAACCAAAAAAGGCTAATAGATCCTTCTGTCCAAAGTAAGATTCAGAAATATGGTGTTTCCACATAGTACAGAAAAGTTTGGAATTTATAATTGGTATTTAAATGATAGCTATAAGGGCCAGGGAGATGGCTCAGTGCAAGGTTCAATCCTCAGCACTGCAAAAATATAAATAGATAGATGATAGATAGATAGATAGATAGATAGATAGATAGATAGATAGATAGATAGATAGATAGAAGTGTTTATTTGGGCTGACCAAATAGCTCAGTGGATTAAAGCGCCTGCAAGCAGGCACAGGGGTCAGGGGTTTGATCCCAGAGCCTGCCATGCTAGCCCTGCCCCCAGATTGTGCTGAGATAGCGATTGAGCCTGGGCATGGTGGCAGGTGCCTGTAACCTCAGCTCTTAAGAGGCTGTAAACAAGCAGATCACTCAGAGTCCGATGTAAGACCAAGATAAAGCAAGACCTATGCAACAAGAGGTGTAGCTTTTGGATCTGATAAGGTCAGTCAAATCCCCTTGGGATTTATCCTGAGACCTTGTATCTCAGATTGTAGATCCTTCATCAGTGTCAGCCATGTGGATGAGTCACAGCCATTGCTTGGCCAATGTGCTCTCCGTGAAAGCCTGAGAGAATGTTTTCTCTCCATGTGACTCTCATTAGGCACACTCTACATCATCAGTCACTTTCCTCTTTGGTCCCATAATCTCCTTAATCAGAAAATTTGGGACACAACTGAGTTACATGTTGTTACAGCACAAGTTTTCACATGTCCTGAGTCTTAATTTACCATCCAACACAAAAAGTATAAAAACAAAGTATAAGAAGTAAAGCCATGCTATTATGTTGAGCTGTAGGGGACTCAGGTCAACAATTTCTGACAATGCCAGTCCAGTGGAAGACCCAGTACTATTATGGAACTACTGGACTCTTGGAATATTTTGCTGAATTCACACACCTATAATATTCAAATGATGGAACTAAGCAAAAAAGGGGATACAGATGAATGACCATTTTGCATCTGTGTTTTCAAAATGGTTAGGATAGATATATAGTTACATTCTCTTAATGAATAGAGGGATTTGTTCTAATAGTGTTTGTAAATAGGATATCATGTCCACATCTTGTACAGCAAATAACCACTAGGAAGACAGTATGCAATGTGCTAATTATTGAAACTGTCCTACCATTTTGGCTTGAAACTGTCTCATTGCTATTTGTTTCTCAATAAAATTATGGAGGAGAAAAAAAGATATACTAGGTATATATGCAAAAAAATGAGTCCTATCTAGTAGAGAGACTCTGAATATCCTGTAGACCCTTCTGTAAAGTACAAAGAAATAAAAAAAATTAAATTAAAAGAATGACAGCTATAGTTTATTCACCTAAAATAGATCTCATGTCCCCTTCACGTTTACTTTGTAAGAATCTGCAAGTCTTACACAAGGGCAGCCCTACTCAGGACAATTTATCAGCATTTTAAACATGGATGAACTTTGTGAAACCAACTGCATCTATTCTGTATTAATTTAATATCTCATATTTATTCCATTCCCATTCTAAAATATTCCATTTATTGGGCCATTTACATACTGTTTATTTTTCCCTTTCACAAAGCTCCATTTTCCAAATTTTTCTTATTGCCTCACTTCTAGCAGATATTTTAGCTTACAATGGTGAACTGGCTTTTTGCCTTATCTCATTTTGTTCACTAGAGAACTCATAATATCTAGCCCCCACATCAGCATATTTTAGGATTAGGAATTCTGAATTCCTAATCCTAAAATGCCTACTTAGGAATTAGGAATGCAAATACATGAATATTTTTATTATTCTACATCAAATACATTTACTTCTAGTATTTATGCAGGACTTATATTTAAAATACAAACCAAATTATTAGCTTTTCTTCTTCTTTGAAATGGGAGACAATGAATGCTCCCTAGTTGTTATTTTCCCTAAGTCAGGTCCACTCTTTTCTCTATAAAAGCCTCTTTTACACTGCCTGAGTATTCTGTGCCCACAAACAATGAAAAGCTCTTTGGTTCCAAGTGGGTGAAACTTCTGACAGCTCATCCCCATACTAAGGGAAAATCAATTTCCAAATTCTAGGGGCAAAGTTTAGGACATAGTTCCAGGGTCCTTGTTCCAGGAAAAAAATGTGGAGAATACAAGAATATCACAGGCAGATCAAAGGCCCAATGCCTAATAAGGTTTTATGTAATGTTTGTGACTTACTTATACTAAAAGTATTTTTATTATTTATCTGATGTTCAAATTTAAGTGATTCATCCAGAAATGGGCATCCGAGATGAACACACTCTTCTCAGAGGAAGAAATTAAAGAAGTGAATAAATATATGAAAAAGTGCTCCACTTCACTAACCCATCCACGAAATGCAAATTAAAACAACATTGAGATACCATCTCACTCCAGAAAGAATGGCTATCGTAAAGAAATCACCCAACAGCAAATGTTGGAGAGGCTGTGGGGAAAAGGGAACCCTTCTCCACTGCTGGTGGGAGTGTAGACTGGTGCAACCGTTATGGAAATCAGTATGGAGACTCCTTAGAAAAGTTGGTCTGGAAATCCCCTTTA
>NW_004524801.1:3320548-3321516 GCF_000260255.1 Octodon degus | reverse complement strand
AATGCCTGCACTTTGGGAGGCTCATGCAGGAGGACCACAAGTTCAAGATCATTCTGGGTAAATAAGCCACTTAGTAAGGCCCAGTCTCACATTTTTTTTTTTGGAATAGAACAATGTTTTATGGATATTTCCCAAGTCACTGAATTTTTTTTCATGCTTATAATGTTTTTTTTCCCCATAATTTTATTGAGAAACAAATAGCAATGAGATAGTTTCAAACCAAATTGGTAGGATAGTTTCAATAATTAACACATTACATACTGTCTTCCTAGTGGTCAATTGCTGTACAAGATGCAGACATGATATCTTATTTACAAACACTATTAGAACAAATCCTTCTATTCATTAAGAAAATGTAACTATATATCTATCTTAACCATTTTGCATACACAGATACAAAATGACATTCATCTGTATCCCCTTTTTTTGTTTAGTTCCATTATTTGAATATTATAGGAGTGTTAACTCAGCAAAACATTCTAAAAGAGTCCAGTAGGCCATAATAGTATTGGGTCTTTCACTTGACTGGCAATGTAAGAAATTGTTGACCTGAGTCCCCTACAGCTCAACATAACAGCGTGACTTTACTTCTTATACTTCATTTTTATACTTTTCTGCTGGATGGTTAAGACCAAGGTAAAGCAGGACCTATGCAACAAGAGTTGCAGCTTTTGGATCTGATAAGGTCAGTGAAATCCCCTCAGAATTTATCCTGAGATCCTGTACCTCAGATTGTAGAGCCTTTGTCAGTGTCAGCCATGTGGAGGAGTCACGGCCATTGCTTGGCCAATATGCTCTCCGTGAAAACCTGAGAGAATATTTTCTCTCCATGTGGCTCTCCTTAGGCACACTCTACATTATCAATCACTTTCCTCTTTGGCCCCATAATCTCCTTGATCAGAATATTTGGGACACTACTGAGTTACATGACGTTACAGTACAAGTTCTCATATGTCCTGAGTCTTAAT
>NW_004524801.1:3308229-3320104 GCF_000260255.1 Octodon degus | reverse complement strand
CATGTCATGACAAGCAGCCCATACTCAGAAGACCAAAATGCCAGTCTTACAATTTAAAAAAATGAAATAAAATTGGATTGGCAATAAGAAACCAGTATGAAGGGCCTTGATTTGATTTCCCAGTACCACAACAAAAATATTTAAGTGCATTGAATAGGCCCAACCTATACTGAATGTCATAGGTTAGCAACATAGTGAACTGTAAAATCTTATGAATTTTATCCCAGTGAAAATAACTTCAAATAAAATATACTTTAGTTTGATTGTCTAGTATCTTCACATGAATACAAGCATAGTGTTTCATCTTCTATGACTTTTTAATTTATGTATTTATTTTATTTAGTATAACGTATACAGGGTCTACTGGGTCTCACTACTTAGATAGGACTCATTATGATCCTCCTGTTTTCAGCCTCCCAAGCACTGGGATTGTAGGCATGCATCACCATGCCCAGTCTCAGTAGCCATCTCAGCACACTCCGTGGATGGGACTGGCATGGCATGCCAGAGATCAAACCCTAACCACTGCATTCTGCCTAAGCAGGAGCTTTAGTCTGCTGAGCTATCTGGCAAGCCCTTCCTAGGACTTTTGAACATTATATTCTGAAAGTTCATCTTGCGTTTATGGTTAATATATGGTAGTAGTTTACTCATTTTCTCAATGACATAGCATTCCAATATATGACTGTGACAACATTTATTTGTTGTGATATTGGTTGATGTAAGTGGTTTCCATTGATTCAGTAAAGGTTTCTCTAGCTGTGTACTTAATAATAGAATTTTACCTGAATTCCAAGCTAGTTCAATCATCCATTTCAATTCTATCCACTCTAACTTACACAGCCATATAAATATATGCATAGAGAGAACAGTGGGAAGCCAGCATATTTAACCTATATGTTGCCCTTATTTAAAATTTCCTGGACCTGGAGCAGCTCTACAGCAATGAATAAAGCTGGTGACAGACTGACAGCAATACAGGTAAGAGCTGACATTGCCCACACTCTTAAATGTCATTTCACAAACAGGTTTCTCTTAAACTATTTTAATTTTTGAAAAGGAGTAGTAAATTTCTTTAAAGATTTATGTTTAGTTTGTCTTTAACCCTCTGATACAATGATTTAAGGGTATATAATTTTTCTAGACAATAAAATTATATTAAAGCTAATCTAATGTAGTCAAATACTTACTTAAAGCTATGATAAATATGGAATATGCTGGGCATTTGTAAAAATGATCCCTTCTTTTAAACGTCTGACTCTCACAAAGCAACCATGGTCCTGGTGCAGGAAAGATTTAAGCCCTTCCATCCAGTCAAAGCAATAGGAACTTCTTGTTATGGGTTAGAGCTAAATGATCTCCCAAACGCTTGTGTGTTCAGCAATGGAGCTTCTGGAAAGTGATAGGATTATAGATTCAGAGCTGAATGGCTATGGGCGTGGAGGGTGTGGGGGGAAGAGGCAGCTCACTGGGAGCATGACCTGGAAAGGTGCATTCTTGTACCTTACTCTTCTCTTTGTCCCTCTGTCTTTATCTCTGTCTCTCTTCTCTTCTCTTCTCTTCTCTTCTCTTCTCTTCTCTCTCTCTCTCTCCCCCCCCTTTTCCTCTCTCTCTCTCTCTCTCTCTCTCTCTCTCTCTCTCTCTCCTCTATTCTCCTCTCCTATCCTCCTCTCTCTCTCCTGTCTTCTCCTCCCCTCTCCTCCCCTCTCCTCTCCTGTTCTCTCTCTTTCCTCCTCTCCTCTACTCTCCTCCCCTCTTCTCTTCTCTTTCTCTCTCTCCTGTCTTCTCCTCTCCTTTCTCTCCCTCCCTCCTTCCCTCCCTCTCTTCCTCTCCTCTCCTCCTCCCCTCCTCTCCTCCTCTGCTCCTCTCCTTCTCTCCTCTCTCTGTCTCTCCTCTCTCTCCCTCCCTCCGTCCCTCCTTCTCTCTCTTCCTCCTCCCCCCCACTTTGTTTCCTGGCTACCTTTACATGAACAGCTTTCCTCCACCAGACCTTTCCACCATTCCCTCCCACCTTATTGCCAAATGACTGTGAACTGAATCATCTAAAACCCTGAGCCAAAATAAACACCTTTTCCTTTAAGTCGTGAGTGTCGGGCATTTTGTCTCAGCAATGAGAAAGTAACTAAAACCCTAACACAATTCCACCTTGTCATCCAATACCCAGACATTTAACAACTCTATTTTTAGGACTTAGACCACCAAGTAAGCCCAGTATAAAAGAGATGCTACAAAATGTATATAGATTATACACATCTGCCTCCCTTACAGATAAGGGATTCACAGTCCCCCTTTTTTATGCCCACAGTGGTATGAATTTAGTTGCCCTAAATTCATGAAATCTAACACAATCGGTTCGCAAACCTATCATAATTCAATATCCAAAAATAAGAATGCAAGCAGGCTGGCAGGGACAAGTGCCAGGAAGAGAGAAGACCGCAGAGCACAAAGCACAGAGAGTCACACTGACACCTGAACCAAGTAGGCAAGCACGAGTTGCCCTTCATGAGCAAGTAAGTCCTGCTGCGTTTCATCAAGGCCCAGGAAACAGCTGTACCTGCTAGTGACCTTGATACACTGGGAGCAGATCAATCAAGCCCAGTCCATCCTGTGTCAGAAAGAAAGAGAGAGTGCAATAAAACTTTAAGGACTTTTCTTCCTAAACAATGCCACTTTGTGAAGGCTTCCATGCCTTTTTAACTGTTGTTAAATCAATGACAATTTCTCTGGGTTAAGCATTCAGGTACCTCCCAACCATCATTTCTTCAGGACAGATATATACTGTGAGAAATGCACACAGAACTCTTCCTCAAAGAGGAAGACTATTATCCCTATTGGAATGAGATTCAGAGAGGTTAGGAAATTTTCTGAAAGTCACACATCAGTACCCGTTTGATCCAAGGTACCAATTCATCTTTCCATCTCCTAAATCCATGCTTTGTCCTGACACCACATGCCTTTATTGATCTGTGAGTCACCTTTCTAAAGGTTATCAAAATGATGCAGTATTCCTCTCTGTACATTTCATAAAATTAATAGTAAAGGGTTTAAGCTTGTAACCGGGAATTATCAGAGTGCTTGATTTACATATTTGCCTTAGGGGATAATTAGATATCTAGGTCACTCCTGTTTTTAATTTGTACCCACCATATGCCCTGCTGCCCTGTGGAGGTACCTGTGAGGAAGGCTTTCAGCTCACTGCTGAGCTCCCCCGATCCCTGAGTTCAGAGACTGCTGGGAGACAAGGGCAAGCTTCACAGCAGAACTTCTGGAGGTCAGACTTGCAGCAAATGAGGGAAGAAGTCTTGTGTAATCTAAAAGCAGAAATAGAAACTGTACCATGTAGCATACATACTTGACAAATAAACAGACCTCTGAGTTTTGTTCTAGAAAAGCAGTTCATGGAAAGCACTACAGAAGGTCAGCAAGCCCTTGGGTCCCCACAGCAGCCTCCTGAGGAGGAGAGAACAAGGCCAGAGGCTGGGGGCCACAAACGCCTCCCACCATCTGTGAATGAAGAGGAAGACCAACAAGCAGCATTGAAATGCAATACTTGAAAATAATAGAAAGTCCGTGATAAAGAAAATATCATAACTTTAAACATAAAGAGAGGAGTGGAGTTGCTGATGTTTTTCTTTAGTTTCAGAATCCAGAGTGACTTTGCATAACATCAACAGATGGTTATCAAAAATGCTGAAAGAAAGAAAAAAAAAATGGAGGGTGAATACACAGCTGTAGAAAGACAGTGATTTGGGAGATCATTTTTAAAGTACAAGTTTTAATCGATGGAGGAAACCATAATTACCTTCCTGAAGCCTTGTTAAGTCTGAAGAGAACTGCAGCGTGAAATAGTAATTCTCAGTTGTGACTCTGCTCAAAATATTCCCACTGAGAGTTGCTAGCCAGGAAAGTGACATGCAAGTGCTGCAGACTGCAGAGCTCCTGCAGGCTGGGTGTGGCCATGTGACACTTGACACGTGGAATGTGGGCAGGAAGGACAGACAGGGTGGCAGTCTTGAGATCCCAAAGGTTTCTACTCATTTTCTTGACAGTTCTGCCATTGCTGTGAGGATAACATGCTCCAGATACCCTGCTGGAACCAAAAGAATGAGACGCTCTGAACTAAGACAAACCAAGTCTGTGGCCAAATCCAGACCCAGAAAACCTGCTTGGGACCATCAGGACTACCCAGCCACCTCTGAAAGGCACAAGTGGAAAATAAATGCTTACTGTGAGATTTTGTGGATCGCCACTCTACAGCAATAATTGCTGAATACATTGTCAATGAGCCCAAGCAATTTGCTATTTTTAAAATTTTTACATAGACAGGTAATTTTCTGTTCTTTAAATCATTGATTTTATTTTTTTTTTTTATGTATGTAGTGCAGGGTCTATAGGGTCTCACTACATAGATCGGACTCACAGCGATTCTCCTGTGTTCAGCCTCCCAAGTGCTGGGATTACAGGCATGGACCATTATGCCCAGTCTCAATTGCTGTCTCAATGCATCCTGGGGGCAGGGCCAGCACAGCATCCTGGGGATCGAACCCTGGCTGCTGTGCTCTATTTAAACAGGCACTTTAGTCCACTGAGCAATCTGGCTGGCCTATTTATTTATTTATTTATTTATTTGGGACAGGGTCTCACTTTGCCATTGGGCTCATAGTGATCCTCCTGTCTCAGCCTCCCCAGTGCTGCGATTAGTGGCATGTGCCACTACACCTGGTTTTAGGCAGCACAGCACACCCAGGGTTCCAGGACCAGCATGGCATGTGGTACCAGGGATCAATCGATCCTGGGTCCTTGTGCTTGCCAGACAGGCACTTAGACCACCCGAGCAATCTCCCCAGCCTTAGAGAGGTGATTTTCAGACCTGAGGGCACAATAGCATTGCCCAAGCCCCAATGTACTGAGATTGTTTCAGAATCCCCTGTGGCAATTCCTGAACAACAGATGTTCATAGGAGGTTTTTTTCAAAGCTCCCCAAGCGATCATATCGTGCAAGAAAGGTAATAGCACTGATGTAGTTAAAGACCCAAAAATATTATTTAGCATTAGTATAAAGTGCATCTGTGTCCTCCTTTAGATAATTTTGATGACAACATGCCTGGCTCAGTGATACAGCATCCCACAGTCCATGACATAGACAGAAGATAACCTGAGGATGGGTGTAGAACCTATAAAGTACCCTAAAATTCATGCTGTATGGAAGCATTGGTTGGCACAGCAAGTTAAAGCAGACTGGTACATAAAGCACACTACACAGACTACTGTTCAACATTATCTTCCAGGGAATCAGCACATTCTTATCCCTCCTAGGCCAGGAATTGAAAGAATCTGCTATGTGGATTGCCAGTGGGCTGATGCACACAGGAGCCTTAGAAGATCCGCTAGGGCTGAGGTCCTGCAAGTTCAAGCTGTTGTAACAAATGACCACACAGCGAGTGACTTGAGCATTTCTCCCTTGCACTCACAGAAGTCAGAAGTCTGAGGTCAGTGTGCCAGCACCGCGACACCCTGGGTGAGGGCTCGCGTGTTGCTCAGCTTTCCGTTGCTAGCACACAATCAGGACCTGAGGCCTAGCATTAAAGAATGAATGCTTTCAGCCCAGGACTGGCTCAGGGCAGAGCATCACAGCAGGGGGACACTGGAGAGAAAAGCTGCTGGACTTATGCAGCAGGTGGAGAAGCAGTGGAGTAAAGGACCTGGTGTCATGCCCTTTGCCCCCGTGGTATACCCAGATGTGTACATCGCTACTCTCTTAAGTGTCCATCCAAACAATGAAATTGGCAATCATGATTAGGTGTCGTAACTCTCTTAGGTGTTGGTGCTCTCACCCGGCTTGTCCTTGGTGCACACATGAAGACAGGAAGTAAGCTTTCTCATGCCTCTTCCTGTAAGCGTGCTAATCCCTCCATGAGGGCTCCACTGTCATGACCCAACTTCCTCCCCAGGGCCCTAACCCAGGCACCACCACCCCGGAGAGTTAGAGTTCCAACACACACATTTAGGGCAACAGAAACATTCAGTCCACAGAAGTTGACCTACGCATATACAGGAATGATGTTCCATGTTTGCCTTTGCCTTCCAAATCACGAAGAAGTGCTTCTTGTTAGCAGAATCTAAACCATAATCCAACTGGCCAGGAATTCTGAGAACACAAGTTTCCAAGTTCTACATATTGCAATAAAGGAGAAAGCAGTTCAGTCAAACAGCAATGGTCAGTACCAAAATAGCAGTTGAAAGATCAGGCTGCTTTGTCGCATAGCAAGTTCACAAATTAGTAGTGATTGTTTTATTAAAAAGCAGAGGTGAAGAGCAGACTCTAGAGACAGCTGCTCAAGAAGTGTATCAGACCCAAAAGCTACAACTCTTGTTGCATAGGTCCTGCTTTACCCTGGTCTTAACCACCCAGCAAAAAAGTATAAAAACGAAATATAAGAAGTAAAGCCATGCTGTTATATTGAGCTGTAGGGGACTCAGGTCAACAATTTCTGACATTGCCAGTGAAGCAGAAGACCCAATGCTATTATGGGCTACTGGACTGTTTTAGAATATTTTGCTGAGTTAACACACCTATAATATTCAAATAACAGAACTTAACAAAAAAGGGGATACAGATGAATGTTCATTTTGTATCTGTGTATGCAAAATGGTTAGGATAGATATATAGTTACATTCTCTTAATGAATAGAGGGATTTGTTCTAATAGTGTTTGTAAATAAGATATCATGTCTGCATCTTGCACAGCAATTAACCACTGGGAGGAATGTATGCAATGTGTTAATTATTGAAACTATCTTACCAATTTGATTTGAAAGTGTCTCATTGCTATTTGTTTATCAATAAAATTATGGAAAAAAATTAAAGTAAATTAAAAAAAAAGAAGTGTAGCACAAGCTTGGCTCAGTACCTCACTAGTTGTAAGATGCAAGCAAGTTGTCCCTGTATTTCAATGCCCTTCATTAATTTAATGAGATATCTTCTCATGGAGCATGATGTGTGCATATGCAAAGTACTTAAGAAATATATCTGGTACAGTTAGTGTTCATTAAGTATCAGCAAAAATTATATACATAAATCAATTTTGGCATTAGAGAATTGCTTTGTACAGCAGATGATAGGGGTCGAATGCATGTCACCTCCTAATATGCAGATGCTAAAGTTCTAACTCCTAATGTGATGTTAGGATCTGGAGCCTTTGGGAGGTATTTAGGCTTACTTTAGGATATGACAGGGGGCCTTTCATGGTGAGATCAGTGCCTTAATAAGTAGAGTCAGGCATGATGATGCACACCTATAGTCGCAGCACTTTGGGAGACTGAAGCAGGATTATAAGTTTGAGTCCTACCTGGGAAAATTAGTAATGGTCTGTCTCAAAATTTGGAGCTGGGTATGTCGCTCTGTGTGAAGGACCTGGGCTCCTCAGCACTGCAAAACAGAGCAGAAGGAGAAAAGAAAGAATGAGGGGTGGGCTCTCTTCGGGTGTATGTTTCCAGAAGAAAACCCATCTCAGGATGCAGCAAGAATGTGCTGTAAGGCAGACTGAAGGAGCAACATGGACACTGATCTCTCTACACCTCACTGTGGACTTCCCAGACTACTCCAAGACTTTGAGAAATAAATGTCTGTTGGCTTAAACCCCTGAGTCTCTGCTATTCTATTAAGCAGCCTGAGCCCTCTAAGACATTGAGTAAAGTCACATATGAAAATAGGCAGAGAGAATTATGCTAAAAGAGTTCTAATCATGATAACTTTGTTGGTAAGAAGTAAGGTTTACTATTGTAGATGGGTTTAAAACTCTTTATTGCAAGAGGTCATCTCCTGACCCAGATTGCTCTGATGTTTAAAGTGAATGAGGTAACTATGTCTAGACTGAGTCCTTAAATGGAAAGAAATGGGATCTGCCATCAGATAGTTTCAATTCCATTCCACAGTCTGCTTGCTCAGATCCCTTTAAGGCCTCACTTAGCCTCTCTGAGCCCCAGTTCATTCAGCTCTCACAAGGAGCAAATGACAAAGCTGTCTGTGGTGAAGAGTAAACAAGATGTTATCTAATAAAATCCACCTCAAAGTTCATGCAAGTGTTCATGGGTACAATGGATGGGAACTTGTTCCAAAATACCCTCATCACAGCCTGAAACAGTCTTCAGATTTTAAAAAGTTACTAAACAGACTGGAGATCTTCATTTCATCTCAGCCATTCTACTCCTATAACTTCTATGTCCTATGAAACATGTGGTCATACTTTAAAACAGCAGCTGGGAAGGGAAAGTAGTCATTTTGAATGAAGCCACAGTAAATCATCCAGTATACAGATAAATAAAGGCCTGGCATTTGAATAACTAAGAACTATAGATCTTGGCCAGAGAAATACATACACTTTTGCCACCATATCTCACAGGTTTTCAATGATCATCTACTTTCACCATGGTTTGCTCAGCACACACAAGAGGATAACATTCCCGCAGGCAATCATCTTTAACCTAGAGACATAAGACTGGGTGCTGGGTTCCCTCACTTACTTTTCTACTGGAAATTTGTGCTTTAGTATAATAGTAGCCAGCTGTGCATCTCAGTATCTTTCCCTGAGGGATACAAGAAGCAATCTATGTGTTTTCTACCTTGGTATGATGCATGGCAAAGTGTTCGCATGTGTGCAAAAGTGGAAAAACAGAATTTTTACCCACCTTAATGTTCTGTCTAACTGGTTTTGTGTGTGTCTACCCAAGCATCACAGAGGGTCCAATAGACCCACACCACTCCAGCATTTGTTTTCTAAAAAAAGTTTTATTCTGATTTTTCTGGGAGAAGTAGTCCAATTCAGTACAATGGCACATGAAAAACCAGATTTTCAAGTTTTGGAGGAGGACAAGAGTGAATCATCAGATTTTTCGTGTGTGGACAATGAAGACGATTCATGATAGTAAAATACACATCTTCATAACAGAAGAACAGTGTGGGTGGATAATGAGGATGGGGATGATTTTGACATTGGCCCTATAGCCAAAGATGCTGTGACAGTAAAATGGAGCAAGAAACACTGAACAAACACAGGGAATGCAGACATCGATTCAGGTGACAAAGAAAACAGCAATGTGAACACTGACTAGTAGAAATAGTTCAAAATGGTCAACCAAATGCAGTGATTCAATGTTCAAACTAGATCTGAAACTATAGCCAGGGTCTTGGCAGAGGTGAAAGGTACTGGATAGAAAGCCAGCAGTGCCTTTCAGTGTTGGAAATTATAACAGACAAAGTGTTCTTGATCCAGCCTGTAATAGTGCTGAGGTGACAGGCATGTGCCACCATGCCTGGCTGTATATTCTCTTTATGTACAAGTCATTCAATACAGAGCTTTGGGATACACGAGCCATTCTTACCAAGAAGCTAAATCAGGAGAAGCAGTCAAGTCACAGCCCACACGCTGTCCTGTGAGTGTTCACTGGGACTAGGATGACTGCTTTCTTTGGATTCCTCCTGAAATTACCTTGTTAGGAGCATAAGGAAAGCACTTTCCTCCTGAAATGGGGGAGAAATGACTTTGAAAAGGCTTTAGCGGTTAATGATCAATTAAATGATTAAATTTAAAATGACTTTTAAAAATCTTCAATCAGATGATGTGAAAACCTAAGCGTACCAAGTAAAGGAGTTGAGCTTCTCATCTCCCACTTCCTGTCACCAAAGGAATCTGAGTGACTGGAGAGTGCACACTCCAGGAGGCCCCACTCTCCGAAATGTCCCTGGAGCATGGGAGCTTCAGAAGAGGGACCTGTCAGTGAAGGTGTGCAGTGCAGTGAGCTATGCCAGTGCCCCAGTGCTACTCTAAGAAGTTAGGGCCACAGGGACGTTCCGTGGGGGAGATGTCAGAAAACAGCCGAGCACAAGGTCAGACAGGAAAGTGTAATGAATTGCCCTTAGTTGAGGTTTCAGATGAAGGCCTGGCCTTATGTATTTGTCAGTCATCCTGGATGCTTCCCTCGCCTCCCTAAGTGGTAGTGTATCTCCTCTCAAACTCAGGAAGATCTTCTCTTTTACTGCTCCCAAGACCAAAGACCCCTTCATGGGGGCAATAAGCTCTGCAAGGTCAAAGCACTGCATGTGTTCTATTTTTAAGGGTTTGCAAGCAATTTCTTTGTTTGATTGTTAGACACATGTCCGTATGTTATCTGGATAAATAAACTACCAAACAAACCACCATTTTATCTTTAAGGTTCTTTTGGAGAGTCATTGTCAGTGCACACCCCCTGACCCTTACCTGTCAAGAAAAGAATTCCTGTGTTTTAGAAAACTTCTAAAAGTTCTTTCTAAATACAAAGTAAATTGAGTCCCTCTAGTTTATTAAAGGTCAGCTAAAGGCAGAAGAGTTGTGGAAGTGGACTTTGGTGTTCTCTATGCAGGGATTCTGACAGTGGCACAGCCTCCACTTAACCTGTGTCATGACTGAGAAGAGAGAAGAGGAAGTCACTCTGAGAAAAGACATGGGGCCATCTGTTCACACACAGAACTCTTGAAAACAGACAGAAATCTGAAATGCTGCTGTGAGGCGTTTTCCAGACGCTGAGAATCACTGTGGAGATTGGTTATAGCTGGGGTGGAGGAACAGGGACTTCTTCTTGGCCAACTTATACCAAACCTCCTCCTCCAGAGCCTTACAGAAATGTCTTGAAGGCCCTGTCTCTTTCAGAGTTAGATACGTGACCGTCCACTCAGTGTGACTTCCTCCAACCTCTCCACCCTCTGACCTCAGCTAGCCAAAAGCTGCCCAAGGTCAGAAGTGACCCAAAGGAGAAGCCAAAGCTTCCACTTCACAGACCCCATTGTGCAGCCAAGTGTCCCTTCACCTGCAAGTGCTTTGAAGCCTCACATTGCTCTCTTGAGGGAACAGTCTTCAAGTTTAATAGTTGCCAAGGGCAAAACTCTTAGAAGTACATTGTCAACTCTCATAGGAGGCCATCTACAAAAGCCAGAGGGACTCCCAGGGACTGAGTCTCCAAAAATGTCCAAATTCTCCTCTGGAGGCAGGAGTCTCAACTGTTTTTTGCACTTATTGTATTACAGCAACTAAAATCTAAACAAATAAATGATGATAAAATGAAATAAAATGGAGCCAATCCTAGCACAGCTCCGATGAGTGTGTGGCAGAGCTTCCGGCTACCCTGCGCCGGCAGGACCAACTCCTGGCCCCAGCCCAGGTGCAGCATGGCGGAGACCATCTTCCAGCCCCTTGGGACGCCACCCATCACTCCACAGCACCTGCCCACCCCGCCAACCTAGTAGGAATTTCTGCCTCGTTCTGGGAACACCCAGACCCAGTCCTAGTCCACGCCCGGTGAGTGTGTGGGAGAGCTTCCAGCTACCCTGCGCCTGTGGGAACTACTCCTGGTCCCAGCCCAGGCACAGCATGGGTGTGACTATCATCCACCCCCTTGGGATGCCCCCCACCACTCTGCAGCACCTCACCCACCCCGCCCGCTGAGTAGGAATTTCTGCCACATTCTGGGAACCCCCAGACCCAGTCCTAGCCCAGACCAGTGAGTGTGGGGGAGAGCTGCCTCTCCCCGCTACTCTACCTTGTCCCCGCCAGGCTCAGCTCAGGCCTGGCATACAGGCGGGTGTGTAACCCAGCAATCCATACAGAGAGGGTAGAGGATAGAACCACCCAGCTAGTCCAGGAGCAGAACATCTTGCCACAGGGGCACAACAGGTTCACCCTCAAGGGCAGCAGCAGGAAGGAGCTGAGCACAGCAGCAAGACCCAAGCCAGGCACAGCTGGATAAATCCACACTTTTGAGATCGGCGCCTGAACTTCAGTACGTGCTAAGGTTATAACTACAACAAAGATCTACAACAAAAGTCAGAAGACAGTGCTACACAA
>NW_004524801.1:3299925-3300976 GCF_000260255.1 Octodon degus | reverse complement strand
GGAAGAATGTATGCAGTGTATTATTGAAAAAAAAATAACATTTTTGGTCTACAAGCTTTGAAATACTACATAAAGATAACATATGTATGTGATACTACAAATCTGATGATGTCTGCCTATACTTGTACAGAAATTGTGTACCTAAACCCATGCAAATTTTCCTATGAAGAATTTTATTGTTATCAAAAAATAAATAAAAATAAAAGCAAAAAAAATAAAAATAAAATAAAATAAAATTTCTTTACAATTAAAAAAAAAGAGCTAAAAAACACTAGGGCCCCAAAATTTAAAGACCCAATCCAGAAATGGGCATCAGAGATGAACACACGCTTCTCAGAGGAAAAAATTAAAGAAGCGAATAAATATATGAAAAAATGTTCCACATCACTAGCCATTCGTGAAATGCAAATTAAAACCACATTGAGATAGCATCTTACCCCAGAAAGAATGCCTATCATAAAGATATCACCCAACAACAAATGTTGGAAAGGCTGTGGGGAAAAAGGAACCCTTCTCCTCTGCTGGTGGAAATGTAGACTGGTGCAACCATTATGGAAATCAGTATGGAGACTCCTTAGAAAAGTTGGACTGGAAATCCCCTTTAAATCAGCTATTTCTCTACTGGGAATTTTCCCAGAGGATCTGAAAACATCATATCATGGTGATATATGTGTGTCTATGTTTATAGCAGCACAATTTGTGATAGCCAAATCTTGGAAACAACCAAGATGCCCATCACCTGAGGAATGGTTGGAAAAGATGTGGTATTTTTACATGATGGAGTGTTAGTCAGAAAGCAGGATCTCAAGGACTTAACTAATCAAGAGAGGGAAAGGAGAAGATATAGGAAACATGACAGTGTCAAGCCATACAGTTATATGTAGAAGATGAGAAAGGCAATGATCCTGAGAATCTTTAGAAGATTTTTTAATCTAGCAGTTATTTGGAAAGATTCTTACCCTGACTAACTATATATACTGATACCTGTGAACTAAGCTACTGCACTGCAGATGGTAATTTGTAATAGCAGTTTCATGCTTGGAGTGCCTGT
>NW_004524801.1:3240630-3298915 GCF_000260255.1 Octodon degus | reverse complement strand
ATTTCTGACATTGCCAGTTAAGCGGAAGACCCAATACTATTATGGGCTACTGGACTGTTTTGGAATATTTTGCTGAGTTTTCACACCTATAATATTCGAATAATGGAACTTAATTTAAAAAGGGTATACAGATGAATGTACATTTTGTATCTGTGTATTCAAAGTGGTTAGGATAGATATATAGTTACATTCTCTTAATGAATAGAATGATTTGTTCTAAGGGTGTTTGTAAATAGGATATCAAGTCCGCATATTGTACAGCAATTAACCACTAAGAAGAATGTATGCAGTGTGTTAATTATTGAAACTGTCCCACCGATTTGATTTGAAACTGTCTCATTGCTATTTGTTTATCAATAAAATTATGGCAAAAAAAAGAAGCAACAGACCGTTTTCAAATACAAAAATAAAAGACTTAAAATACAAAACAAAACAAAAAATAAAAGACTAATTGGGCGGATGAACTTGTGCAGTCTATCAAGGCTGTGAGAGGAAAAGCCATCTTAGATGTGGAAGTGGACATAGTCACAGCTGTGAAGAGACAGGTATGGAAATATTGGAGACTCACCAGGTCACCCAAGGATGACCCTCAAGTACACCGACACACTTACAGGCACCCTGGGTTTAGCCATGTTCTATGCACGAGGCAAATGGGAACACATTTAATCCTCATCACAATGCGAGGAGGCTGGGAGTGGATTTTCTCAGGTTACATAAGAGGAAGCTGAAAGCTGAAGTAACCAAAGAACCAACAGCTGGAATAATGAAATCAATTCTGGCACTTACTGTGGAAATCTACGTTGGCTTCCACCATGCCCCAACTGTTTTTACAGATGAACATTTCCTTGTCTTGGCCCACAAGTCTTACTTTAACAATTCCCTCTGAATCTGTATTTCCAAAATTTAAGGTAACACTAAATTTTCCTAAAGTGAAAAACCAAAAGTATGAACAACATTTACGTATTCCCCTTCCCTCCTTTCAATTTAAGAACCTTTAAAACAACAAAATATCTTATTTCAAAATAACTATGGAGACCATGAAGATTTTAACAATAAGGACAGGTGCTTCTGTCATGAGTGCTTATGTGGCAAGGGCCCTGCCACCATGTCCTAGAGAAGACCCACCCTGGAAGAGGAAGCCACATTGTCTCCTTGGTCCATGGGAGGAGCCTAAACCTAGATGTTCAGTTACTGGCCCACACACTCCATCAGGGAATGGGAAGTTGCTCTAGTCATCTTACTCCACACTCTGAAGTCTTAGAAGTAAGGTCAAATAATTACCAAAATCCTAGGAAGGTTTAAAGTGTTCTCACCTACTTAATGCATTTCATGTCTCTAGAAAAGAAGTCCAGCCCTGATGAATGACCTCATGCTTGCTGCTCCCCCTCTGTAGGCAGCAGAGATGGGCTCAGTGGAAAGTTTTGCTCCTCTTTCCACTGCACCGTTCTAACTTATATTACCAACTCCCATAGGCTACTATGTGAGCTGTTGCATCACAGCGCCTTTGAAAAGAATGTGCCATGCATTAGTCCAGACGTGTCTGCAATAACTTGAGAGCAGAAGATGGAGAGGCTGGGTGTTTCTCTTGTATCTAAAATTTAATAAACACTTTGTGTCAAGGGCTAGGCACCTTGGACAACAAGAGGCACTAGTAACAAGGATAGGGGCTGACTGCTTGGGCACTGCAAAGAACCAGTGGGGCTGGAGACCTATAGGCCCACCTAGACCACATGTCTACATTCATCTCCTATCAAGGCTTTCTCTCTGGGTTCCGAACCAGTTGGATGACCTGGGGAATAATCTCTTTCAACAAGGAGAAGTGAGAGTGGGGATAACCTAAATGCAGCAGTGGTACCTCAGAGCTGGGTGCTCTGAATTCAGGTGACCCCCAATTTCTTTAGTTACCACTTTGATTACTATTGAGGTCTACAGTATTTCTGATTTGTAATCCAAACATTGCATAGCACAAGTATTTCCTAACAGGTCTACAGTGGCCCACAGAATAACTGGATAAATAGGCTGTTCCTACCTTCAGCTGTGCATATTCTGTTTTTTAAAAATTTTGCCCTTCGATTCAAGCATCCATAACTCTTCAGGTGGCAGTAAGATGGGTAGATTTTCCCATTGGTTGAGCACACGGATGTGCCATTCTTGGGACACTGACAGGGGAGTTTGCAGGTACAGGTCCCATCCATGCACCTCTCCCAGGGCTGGCAGAAGACTTTGCTGCAGGAACGATGTGTGTATTTGTTCAGTAAGCACTTGGTATCCACCAGGTCTTCCTGGGGGACAGCTCCTGCTGAAGGGACCTGTAAAACACAAACAACCATGCGCTCAGCAACAACCCAGAAGCTTCTTTCTCAAACACAGAAGAGGACAGTGTGGTCTGGTGGACCCTCCCTTCCAACCCCACCACCTGCAGGTTGGGGCACTAGGGTCACACAGCTTTGGGGAAGTCACCACCCCTGTGAAACATGATTTCCTCATTTACAATTGTGCAAGGTAATTATAAGGATTAGAAGTCTACGTGTAATTTTCAGCAGGTGTTAGGCAGGCAATCAGTGGAAGTTATCATTGCCCAAATGTCAACATAAAATTGCGCCTTCAAAGAAATCAAAGAATCTCAACAATCATATCAAGGAGCAACAAATTTGGTGCACAATATGTCTTATGAAATGAAGTTGAGTCACACAATTTAGTGTTATTAAGTAGAAGCCGTATTTTGAGCGCCCATTTGACTTAAAGTCTTTCTAGGATGTGCATGAACTGATCTCCACACTTTGAGGACTTTCTCTCTACGCAGTAAGACAAACATGCACATCCTAGCGGTAGTGCTGTGGCAGTGGTGAGTGACATGGTTGTGACACAAAACAGCACAGGCATCTTGGAGGAGCAGATTGGGAGCGATGCCTGTTCTGTCTCACAGAACAAGGCCAGAAAGGGCATGCACAGCAGCCTACAGGATGTTAGCAACAGCCAGGAGGGGACAGAACACATGTAGAGAGCAGGCGCAGCATTAGGGTTCACCGGTTCAATGGGTTGGGGGGTGGTCCTAGGTTTTCACATTGGCTGAATGAGTGATGTTTTTCTCACCCAGCACCAGTACTGAAGGACTGTTCGATCTGCTACATAGAAACCTCTTCATCAAAGCATTAACAATGAATAAAATAACCTCAGTGAATTTGAAAAAAAGATGAAATAAAATTGATTTAAAAAATAGATACATATTATGATAGAGTTCTTAAAGAAACTAAGCCAAACAAGAGACTACAGAGGTGGCTGGAAAAGATGATCTTGGAATATAGAAGAAATGGTAAGTAGAAAGTAAGTAGAGGCATGGGATGGGCTGAAAATCAGAAATTTACCGATGGGTTTTAACTTATAAAAAATAGTATCCAGTGGTACCCATACCCTCATTATCCACCTGACCTCAAGGCTGAGAAAAGCAAATGTAATTCTAGTCTCCTACATTCCTGCATGATCCACGAATCATCTATCATCACTACTATGCAAACTCCAGCTTGTGGTTTTCAACTTTTCCTCTGAAAAATTGATGTTTTGTTTTTTTTTCAGAACCACATGAATGTTAAAGACCCTGGCAGGGGTGAAAGGAGAGGAGGCAAAATGGAGAGAAGATGGGGTATTAAGCTGGAGAATGTGTAGAGAGGGGAGCTGAGATAATTTTATCAAATGAGATCACTGGAGATAACTTCAGTAGAACCAGTTACTTTGGCATAAATAATGCTTATTTTTCATTCTATCTAATACCAACTGCCCTGCCATTCTTGGCCAAATGGCCAGAGGGACCAGGCAAGAGAAAAGCAAGCAACTCCGCGGAGGTTCACCCTCATAATTGGGTAAAGGGAAAGCACAAAACCACACCAAAACGACTCTACCTCAGAGTTTGTCTTAACTGTGGAAGGCAGCAAACAAATACGGCTAGAATCTCATAATCATAAATAGCATTTCAGTTTAGAGTTCTGTTGAGCAAAACTATTTCTCTGTCTTTGGGGAGAGCTTATAAGAATGATACTTTGCCAATGCAGTTTCAGAAAATTGTACGAAATGAAAAACCCTGTCGAACAGATGTGTTCACAAGTCCCTGTCCACATAGCAGTCGATCTGCTTAATGAAAACACTGCTATGGTTCACAATTAGTCCTGTCTAGTGCTACAGTATTGTTACATTCATGGCTCCAGGGAATACAGAAGGTTTGAAGGAATGAGAGTGAGGAAATTGCCAGAACTAGGGATCAGGGAGGGACTATGTAAGGCCGTGCCACATTTTAGTACAGAATAAAAGGGAGAGAAAAATGAGGTGTTATTTTTTAAAAGTGACTAAAGTAGGATATAGAAATGGAATGCCTGCTTTATTTAGATAAACTAAATCAAGTAAATAATACCACCTCTGTGCTCTGTTTAATAGATTCCATTTAAATATAATTGGAATGTAACACAGCTACTTGCTTCTCCCTTAAATTCATTAGCATGAGATTTTCCCAGTATTAGAAAGCTGATTTCTCCCCAAATAATCATCCTACCAGGGGATTCTGCAGACTCCTTAGCTTGTCCTTAACAGTCATAAGGTGAAAATTCTATTTAGTCCCTCTACATCAGGATCATTTGCCAAGACTGGCTATTGTTGGAATAACTGACCATCAGATGTGTTTTGTCTCCAAAGCAAACAGAAACAACAATCTGAGGGTCTTGGGCAAAACCCCTCCTCTATAGCATTTCTCTTAAGAGCTCAGTGCATGTATCTAACCAAAACCAGTCAGCCTGACCTTGCCCCAAGGGTTTCATTTCCAATTAACACACTGAGCCCAAGTCCAACGTATTCTCCATTCATCTTGAACTCACAAAGAAGGCCAATTTTATCCCATTCATATTAACGACATTTTCAAGAATGCCAACAACTTAACTTTGGGTAGTAGCAGAGGGGCTTAGGAAGATTAAAAGTTAACTTAAAAAAATATTAGCAGTTTTAAAGGACACAAACCTGATCGATAAAAACCCAGTTCATCTTGAAGCGCTTTCCACCTACTGAATATGCTGAGATTTTGAGCAAATAGCATGGCTCCACCCGAAGACGCAGCCCACACATTTTTCACTTGGGTGGTTGGATTTTCTTTTTTTTTTTTTAATATGAAAAATTTAGATCATACCTGGGAAAATGCTTCTAATTAGGAAGAACATAAAACAAATGTTTTTAATAAAATCTATATCCTGTAATTTTGGAGGTGATGCTGACTCTGCATACTTCCAAATGAAATGAATATTTGCACTTTCCCAGATCTCTGAAACGATCTTTGATAACAGTTATTATACTGTTCGTTGTTTCCTGGCTGTGGGTGAAAAACATAAATAAAGAGCAAGTTTCCTATCTGAATCTGCTGATGCAGGCAGTAATATAGTTCTTCATCTTTAAATAGAAAGGTACAACTTGATGTTCTTTCCACTAGCCTTCTTAAGGGATTAATATATGAGTTGTTCTTTTACAGTTTATAGCACAACTGCATTATGTCATTTAACCTTTCCAAAATGCCTATGCATTTGATAATACTGTCATCCCTATTTTTAGTGAAGTAATTGAGTGATACAGAGGGGAAAAAATTGCCAAATACTAATCAACTCAAAAATGGTATAACATTAATTTGGCAAAATCAATAGGTTTTGATATGGTATGTCCTGTCCTTCCTGTATAAATGAAGGAAAGTCACTAACACACACACACACACACAGAGTGGACATGCACATCTACATAAAACATAGATTGTTTTTCAGATTTATTACATATGATGATATATTTGAGAAAATTTTCAGAGATGTGGGGTCCTTGATAGCTAATTTTCTCTTTTGGTCTATAATCCTTGTTTTGATTACTTACTTTGGAAGCTAAATTGAACTTACTCTAGTGATCAAGGGTCCTTTGGACAGCCACATCCATCCAGGTCCCAACAACCTAACTTGAACATGCTGTTGTTTTTATTTTTAGCTCAAATAATGCATATTCAAAGTCTGTTGCCTGCCCTATCCTCAGTACCAATCAAGCAAGCAAATAAAATTTTCCTCATTTCATTGTTGAATTTTTTTGGCAAACTCCCTGTGATTATTAATTTGCCAGCTAAACCATGTTATTCAAGAATGTTTTAAAATATGCATTAACTTGATATAAAAAGTTACTTAACATTTTTCCATCACTTTCATTTCAGATCTGCCTCATGAACAGATTCTAAGTGAAAACCTCCTGCCCTTTCAGGCCATGTGGGCAGCACTCAAGAAGAAAGACAGACAGCAGCGTCCATCCGGTGGGTGACCCAAGCGAGAACTGTAGTTAAGTGAGCATATGATGGAACTGGCCTGCTTGGCACACATTTGGCCCTACAGTGTCTACTGAGATGGATAATTTGGGAAAAATATTGAAATTTCTGGGGCCTCAATTTTCTTACCTGCAAAATAGGTATGGCAATAATGACGTTGGCTTCTTGTGAGAAGTGCATGAGACAATGGAGGCAGAGTATCATGAGATGAGCAAGGAACACAGACAGCACTATAAAGGTACTGTCGCTGTTGTTAGTTTTATAGCACTGCAAAACGCAGCCTTGATAATTCAAGGAGGAAAATATTTCTGAAAGAAATTTCAATTTCCTTGAAAGAAATTTCATGATGAAAATGCTTCATCATTTTTTCCTTTCATGTTTTTAAAATTTTAGTTCAAGGCTCAGCAAACTATAGCCCATAGGCCAAATCTAGTCAATTACTTTCCATACAACTAACAAGCTAAGTGTCTTTTCCCATTTTTGATGGTTAAAAGAAAAAAATCAAAAGAAGCATACTATTCCCTGATACCTGAAAATTATATGACATTTATATTATAATGTCCTTTCACAAGTTTATGTAACGCAGGCTTTGGTTATCTTGTGACTACATAGGCAGGGAAATTCAGAATTCTAACAGTGGTGTACCACCCCCTGGAGAGAGAAGAGTCATCAAATGGCCATCATTTCCACTTCTTCACCTTGGAAATGCGACATCCAAGAAGACAACTCTTCATTCTTCATAACTCCTTTTATTCAGTTCTTTCATTCATAGTCTAAGCAACGATGGCAAACATGGCACACAGGTCACAGCCAGATGTTTGTTATCATTGAAGTCTCTAAAGGGTTTTCTGTCACTGGTCTTTCCAAAGGTAAAAATTTCTATTGTAGGGTGAAACCACTTATTTCTAAATCTTGACAATAAATCTGTATTCTGGAGAGGGGAGGAAAGAGAGGGAAGAGGATGTAAAAGAATCAAGATATGTACATGTGTTCTGACTGCCCATGATGAATGTAATCAGTATATACTGCAAATGTAAACTAATTCAAAAAATCTAAATATTAAAAAAACTTCAGAATTGTGAATTTTTCCCTAATTCTCAACTATGAGCTTGGATTTCAAATTCATCCATGTATGTACCTAACTTTTCTGAGGTTTGGGGTCCCATAGACTTTTTTCAGGGAATCTTTCCAAGTTCTTGGAAGTCTGAACAAAGAAATTGATAAGACATGTGCAAAAGGTTGCCAGAATTTACATTTTTTTAAATGTAGGAAAAGAATTATTCTCTGCAGAGAGTAGACACTGAATTTACTGTGGCCACGAGTGCAACAGCGGAAGTCCTTTGTATCTCACATTCTTCAACTTGTCAGATCTAGGCTGTCCTATCAAAAGCCTGCTTGGTATCACACCAGATACAAATGAAGAACTGAAAATAGCTTTTTTTTTTTTTTTTTGTGGCCAGTTTAGCCGGCCGTGGGGGTGGGGCTGGTTTAGCATGTGTTACCAGGGATCCAACCACGGTCCCTGTGCTTGCCTAAGCTTGCCTAAGCAGGTGCTTTAGACCACTTAACTATCTCGCTGGGACAGAATAGTACTTTCTGATTGGTTCTTACTACAGGGCTTGGAAAGCATGTTCTGTGCATGTTGCCTTAGGTCTCTGTGATTGAGAGGCCGTGCCTCATTGTCAAGCCAGCTTGCTCCACCCTAGTCTCCTGCCCCACTTTGATTAGCAAGATCAAACATTCAACATAGACTCCACATAGACAACCTCCAGGCATGTAAGATCCCTTTAGAATCTGTTGAAGACACAACCCTCCCCATAATGTATCAGTACTTGAAAGCTCATTACTCCTCCTACCAGGAGCTTAACAGTAGAATAAGGATAACAAGGACTGGAATATAGCTCAGTGGCACAGCACATGCCTGGCAAGCATGAGATCCTGAGTTCAGTTCCCAGAACAAAAATATACAATGGGATAACAATATTTGAGATTCTAAAAATAATAAGATAATCATGCTCTGCTTAAAAACTCTAAGGCTAAAGAATTAGAAAAATCAAATTATTCATTTATCTCCTTAAAATAAGGGACCCTCTTAGGCAACTAGAGTATCTTTCCAGAACTTTTTCTATGCATTTAAATGAAAAGATAACAGATTTATAGCTACAAATATAGATTTAAATACATTTTTACTCTTGCATACTTAGATGCATATTGTACATATTTTCTGCAATATGTAACTTTTTTACTTAATAGTGAACTTGGAGTTTATTGCAAGTCAGTACATATAAACCTATATTGTTCTCTATATTGGTTTTATAGAAACATTTAATCACCAGTTACTAATGGTAGGGCATAAAGGCCTACTCTTTTATTTTTTTTTTTTTTAGGTTTGACAAAAGAAAGTTAAATTTATTTTTCCAAAACAAGCATTATTTTGTGTCCAGCACTACCTAATTCTAATGCTCAGGAGTTTTTTGCAAAATGCAGTCTGAATTTCTATACTTCATGTAATGAGCAATATTACCTATGGTTGCTGACATGCCACCTTTCTTAAGCAGAATTTTTTTTTTCAAAATTTTATTGATAGGCCTACTCTTTTAGTTTGGTTTATGCCCACATTTTAAATATTTAAACTTCTTCTGGTGTCTGCGCTCTGTGTTTTAGCTGTAAAAATATTCTCCACATAAATATTCTTTAAATGCCATCTATGATTTTGGTACTTTTACAGTTTTTCTCTTTTTATTTGATATCTTCAAAATATATAAAATTTCTTCTCATGTATGGTATAAGATATAAAACAATTTTTCTAAGTGTATATGTTCATGTACCTGATAAGATTATTTATAAATATTTCATTGCAATATACACATAATTCTGTAGGCTCAGATGTGTTCCACGTATATGTTTTTCTATTTCTGAGTTGTGCTTGTGATTACTTTATAGCGTGTTTGGTAACTACTGTAGAAAGTCTTCTCTCATTTTTTGGTCACTTCAGTATATTTTTCATTAGAAGTAAAATAAGAAGAAACTTTGATTGCAATGACATTGAATCTATAAGTTAACTTGGAAAGAAAATAGAAATGTAGAGCTCTGTTGATCCAGAATCATTGACCCTTCTTTTGCAGTTTTTCAATGCCCTGCTCTTAAGACACATCTTGCACATTTCTTCTTAGGCCTACCCTAAGCTTTTTGGCATTTACGATCACTGTGAGTAGTGCCGTCAATTTTTTGCATCCCACTGCTGAGTGGTAGTTAATTTGTGACTTCAGAGTTTGGTCCTATATTTGGTCAACTCACAGAATTCCCGTATTTGTTCTAAATGCTTTTTTAAAATTTATTCTTGATTGTCTTTTTTTTTTTTTTTTTTTTGGCCTGGTACTGGCGATTGAACTCAGGACCTTACACTTGCCAGGCAAGTGCTTATTCTACTGAGCTATCTCCCCAGCTAGATTTTCTATATAGAAAATCACCCAAATCTATGAAGCATGATGGTTTTATCTTATATATTTCAATGTTTATATTCCACTTCCCTCTTGTCTTACTTTCTTGGCTGGTATCTGCAGTAATGAATGTGCTCTGGACTTTAATCACTATGCCAGAGTGTCACTTTTAAGTATGATGTTTGCTGTTTTCCTAGATACTTTTAGTCAAACTTTTAATATTTTTCCTAGTTCTTATCATAAATAAGTGTTGATTTTTTATCAATTATTTTCCCCATACATTGGAAAATAATTACATAATTTTTCATGATTCTTTCTTAATGAAGTGACAAATATTAACAAGGTTCCCAGTGGAGAAACATGCTTTATGCCTAAAATAAACTAGTTCTGGTGTGTCATTAGTTTTAATCAACACTAGCTTTCATTTGCAAATATTTTGATTAATTTGAAATGTTTAATACTTTAATTTTTGAATTTATTTACATGGATTCGATTAGCTGTGGTTTCTTTTTGTTAGCCTGTATTGTTCAGTTTTGAAACAGGGTTAAACCATCAAAGAATAATCGCACTACCAAGAAATAAAAAAAAGAAAAAGATTTAAAAAAAAATACAGAGACTTCTGAATTCCTATCATTTGCTGTTGCAAATTCTAGTTGAGATTTGAAGATCAAACAGGTGAGATTAACCTGGAACAATAAGAAAGCAACTTTGTGATTTTTTGTCTATATGACTCAAAGCCATTTCTTTTTCTTTTCTTTTCTTTTTTTTTTTTTTTTTTTTTTTTTTTTTTTTTTTTTTTTCTTTTGCACAACCGGGGATTGAACTCAGGCCCTTGCGCTTGCAAGGCAAGTACTTATTCTACTGAGCTATCTCCCCAGCACTTCAAAGCCATTTCATGGCACTAATTTTCTTTGCCTCCAGGTGAGATCTTGCCTTGCTCCTGGTCAAACCTAGCATGCTGCCCATCAGGTATGTGTTCGCTCTGTGATTGCTAAGTGCTCTCTACTGACTAGCACTCCTAAGCGTAGGTTCCTTTCAGTAATTAAAGTATAGCATGTAATTATCAAACTTCAATCCTCATTTCCAGGTAAGGGGAGAAATGTTCTGTCCTAAACACTCCTAGCTGCAGCTTCTGACTTCTCCGGAAGTAGCACTAACGGACTCAGGTCAACAACTTCTGACATTGCCAGTCATGTGAAAGATCCAATACTATTATGGACTGCTGGACTATTTTGGAATATTTTGCTGAGTTCACACACCTATAATATTTAAATGATGGAACTAAACAAAAAAAGGGATACAGATGAATGACAATTTTATATCTCTGTATTCAAAATGGTTAAGATAGATACACAGCTACATTCTCTTAATTCAATGAATAGAGGGATTTGTTCTAATAGTGTTGGTAAATAGGATATCTTGTACAACAAATAACCACTAGGAAGACAGTGTGCAATGTGTTAATTATTGAAACTGCCGTACTAATTTGATTTGAAACTGTCTCATTGCTATTTGTTTCTCAATAAAATTATAGAGAAAAAAAAGAATCCCCCCCCAAAAAAAGGAAAAAGGTGAGCAAGCCTACAAGAGGTGCTGTAGGGACCCCATGCAATCTAGCTTTGTTTCTAGCTGGTATCCACTGCCAACTTGGTTGTGGGACATTTTATGAGTTCTCTGGACAACAACCTCCAAACTGGGAACCCCTCACCAGCAATTCCCTTGAAAACGGTAAATTTTTCTTCTTGCCGATAGCTTAGGATTTCTCCTTCAATCGTGCACCTAGTGACACATTTCCAAGCCCTTTCTGTCGATGTTTTCTTGCTTCTCCTGAAAGTCCTCTGGGCATGTCCTAAAAACAGCCCAAGCTGATGCCCTGACATGCGGCCTTCATCTAACTCCCCGGTGACAGGAACTTCTGACCCACCATCGGAGAGAGAAAAACACCTTCTACACAGAGTCGGGGCCTCACGAGCCATGCCTGTGTTGGCCAGCTACTCATCCATGGAAATTTCCTTGTAACACGTGTTCTGAGGAGCCGTGTTCTCAGACCTGCACATGAATCCCCTAGAGCAGTGGTGCTGAACCTATGGCCCTGCTGGCGCAGTGCACGCTGCTATCATTGAAAGTCCTAGACCACCGTCATCACCGCCCTAGAGCCTTGTCTCCTGCCCTGAGGAACAACTCCCTTTTATGTTAGGAGGTGAGAGAGCAGCCAAAAGGGTGTGAAACTTGGCTAAAATGTGAAACTTGGAGCCCATCTGTTCCCAAATAAACCCTCTCTCCAAATTCTACTTTCTTCTCTCAGACTCCACACCTCCTTCATAGCCTGGGGTAGGTGGCAGGTGAGGACCATTAAACCATTAAAGGATTTCTCCTTTCTTCTTTGCAAGTCTTGTGAGAGGTTCCAGTTTCTCACTGTGGAATATGGGTGTGGTTGAGGCTTATTATCTTGAGGTGTCAACCAAAAGAAACTTGGAGAGAGTACTAGTGAAAGGCAAACCATTCAGTAGTGAATAATTTAAATCTACCTTTGATTTTTTTTTTTTAACCTCCAGATGGACACCAAAGAAATGTTTTTGTTTTTCTCATAGTGTTTCCAGATTATCTGCATTCCAAATCCTCACTCTGGGAAATAAATTATATAACAACCCACTTATGTATGTTCTTAAAACATAGCAGCAGACCAAACACCTTTGATGTGTGGCTAAAAGCGAGGGGCATGATGAAATCTTAATCTCATTTTTTTTCAGTCTCTAAGCTTTTGTCTTTTACTTTGATCCACCCTACATAAAGCTATTGGCAAATGTATCATCGATTTTGATCTTATAAACTGTATATAAATTCACACACCCTCATATTCACCTTGTCATACAGACAGTAACTTGTAAATGGTGACACAGCAATGACTCAGGAGTTTGAAGCCCTCTCAACAGCTGCCTTACTGCTTTATATGGGGCTTCACTCAAAACTCTCCCCAGGGAAGCTTCCTTGATGTTGGGGGGCAAGGGAAACACACTGACAGAACATTACTTGATGGGAACCTCAATTGTGTAGAGAAAGGAAAATTAAGAAAAAAATATTTTAAAATGAAGAAACAAATATTAGACATGATTTGACACAGTGGATACCAAAAGGAGCCTAGGATAAAGTTGACAACTGACAGCTGACCGCTGGGTTGTACTGGGCAGATATTTTCTATCTGGGTCACCATCTGAGTATCCTTAAGTGTAGAGGAAATAATTGCTAAACTTCTGGGATTCTAGTTAGTTTTGAGGCGGTTCTGCTCCTCTGACGTTCTGATTATCCTTTAGCACTAGCAGTAACTGGGTTCATCAGGGTATACATAAGGAACATCCTTTCGTGACTCTTTACAGCAAGGCATTGGCATGCTATGGGCCACTGGGGAAACCCAATCACAGTCTCTTCTGCACCACCTGTGCACTAGGAATAGCTTTTCTATTATTTTCTTCTTTATTAGCATATGTTGGCAGTACACGATGATTACACTTATCGTAGAGTTGATACATGTACATATGCATCCTAATCCTATTTCCTTCCCCTACCTCTCCCAACCCTCCCACCTTCTTCCAACTCTTAGTCCCTTTCCCATATTCCAAGGCTTTATTTCCATTTTTTTTCAGCAATTATTTTTCCAACCCCTTTTCCCTCCCCTGCAATCCCCTACCCTCCATCTCTTGTTCCCATTCCCATTTGGAAAAAGATCTTCTGACTTTTATTTTCTATTTAATTTGTCTTGGCATTTGCCTTTAAGCTTCTGCATCTGATTTATTTCATTTAACATTATAAGCTCAAAATGTATCCATTTGCCTACTCAAGTTTGTCCTTTCTGACAGAATAGTACTTCACTGTGTATGAATACCACATCATCTTTATTTGTTCATCTGTTGATAGGTATACAGTCCATTTCCAAAATTTAGCTATTACTAATTGTGCTGCCACCAATATGGGTATGAATATATCACTGTCATAGGATGCCTTGGATTCTTTTCAGAAAATACCTAGAAGGAGAATACCTGGGTCACGTGGAATTTCTGTTTCTTCTCAGAAGTACAAATAACCAATAAAAACAAGCAAGTACAGCACTTCTGGCCATTAGAACTAAAAATTAAAATAACACTGAGATCTCATCTTATGCCAGAAAGACTAGCCATCATCAAGAAATCAAATTACAATAAATAGCTCAGCAATTGAAGCACCTGCAAGCAGGCACAGGGGCCAGAGGTTTGATCGCTGGGCCTCCCATGCTGGCCCTGCCCCAGGGCCCGCTGAGACTGCAATTTAGATTGGGCATGGTGGTGCGCACCTGTGATCCTAGTTCTTGGGAGGCTGTAAACCGGCAGATCACTACAAGTCCAATCTAGTAATGAGACCCTGAACACCCTGTAATCCTTCCCTAAAACACAGAAAAAATAAAATAAAAAATAAATGCGGCAAAGAGCCAGGCATGATGTTGCACACCTATAATCCCAGCATTCAGAAACCTGCAATGGGAGAATCACTTCAAGTTCAAGGCCAGCCTGGGCTACAACATAAGTTTAAGACCAACCAGAACTGCAGAGCACAACCTCATCTCAAAAAGAAAAAAAAAAAGACCACCAAAGAAATGGAATTCCTCTGCACTGTTGGTGGAAGTGTAACCTTGTAAAACCACTATGGAAATCAATATAAAGATTTCTCAAAGAACTGAAAATTTGATGTTTTAAGTGGTAGAAAAGAATCAAAGAAAAAATAGTATTTCATGACATACAAAGACTACATGAAGTCCAAGGTGCAGTTTAGTAGAAGCGAGTGCTGCTCATTTGTGCCTGTGTCATTTTGGCTACTTACATCCTACAGCAGCAGAGTAGGGCAGGGAGCATCATGTGTATGCCGCAGACAGCACTAAAATGGTGGCCTATTGCCCTTTTTAAGAAAACAAGATTATTTCTTCTTCTGGGATCATGAAGAAGCCCTGAGAAAAAAAGACTGGTGGCAATTGGAAGAGGTAATCTGAATCTCAATCTTTTCTCTAAAAGGAAGCAAAGATGTCTTCAAATCAGCATTGTCACTTCTGCCTGCCAATAAGATGGATTTTTTTGTTTGTTTGCTTTTTTGATGCAGGGTCTTGCTATGCAGCACAGACTCATAGTTACTCTCCTGTCTCAGCCTCTCCAGTGCTAGGATTACAGGCATGTGCCACCAGTGCCCAGGGTTCCAGAGCCAGCACAGCATGCAGTACCAGGGATCGAACTCTAGACCTTGTGCTTGTCAGGCAGTCACTTAGACCATCAAGCTATCTCCCAAGCCAAATAAAAATTTTTTATATAATCATTTTTTAAACCACAGAGGCACAGCAAGGGCATCTTTGGGAATTCAAGAACAACAAAATGGGGGCCAGGGAGATGGCTCAGTAGAATAGGTGCTTGCCTGACAAGCACAAGGGCCTGAGTCCAATCTCCAGTTACACACACACACACACACACACACACACACACACACAAAGAACAACAAAATGGAATGGTGAGAGGAGATGGGAAGAAGCAAGAATAAAAAGAAAGAATTTGTTTAAGGGATTTCTCACCTACACATCATCCAAAATTGAACCTTTCTGGACTTTTGGTTAACTAAGTTGAACCTACTTATCTGTGCTTTATCTCGTGCCCAGAATGTTCTGAATTCCTCTTCGCTTTTATTCTATTTCAGGCCTCAGAGTTTCAAAACTTTACTGTGGTCTTACTTAGGACTATTATGAAAATAGATTAGAAGTCAGCTTCAGAATAATTACATAAAGATGGAAGAGACTTTTATACTAGAGACCTGAAAACTTTCAACAGTATTAGCTCTCCACCGTCTGATGTCTATGCCCCGTGACTTCCCAGGAACACATAAGTCAGTAAGGAACGCATGCTTGTGGGTTGACCAGAAACCAATAATTACCATTAGAGTTTAAGCTTCCAATTAAACTGTAAGTTCTTCCAATTAAATGGATAATCCCTTGAGGGCAAATACACGGCAGCTTCTGCTCTCCTGGGAGAGCCTAGTACTGTAAACCTTATTGAATAAATGTCCCATGTATTCTGAGTCTATTTTTTCATTACATATTGCAATTGTGTCAATTATTAGTGCAATATTGGATCACTGATAGATTTTAATATGATTATAGTAACTTAAACACGTACTTGCATATATCAACATGCAGTCTATAAGGAATTCTGCATATACAAATCAAATACAATAGATATGCCACTTGTCCCTAAATCTAATCTATGGACTCGTGTCACATGGGTGAAAATAATGTCCATTCACTAAATGAGAATCTATGAAAATAGTTCACAGAAATGACAAGTAAATATAACCCATGTCATAAATATGCATGAAGGAAAAAGCAAATTCCTAGGGAAGCATCACAGACTGTTTTAAACTGTGAATCTGGGTGAGCATTTGGGACTAAGATAAACCATAGAACACATCTCTCAAGTAACAATGAAAATATTCTTTGGATAACACCAGTAGATGTTATTATTTTTTCTCCTGAAGGGAAGAAAATGTATAGAATGTCCCCCAACACAGTATGAGTTCACAGAAAATTGCCGCAGGAACATTTGCGAGAGGCATTCGCAGAGCCTACTGCACATGAAGTTCTGCTTCCAACGAAGTCTGTACCATGGACATTTGTATGCAGTTAGGCACTAAGAGCATTAAAGCATCTGAATAATAATGATGCAGTAACCAAAGGTCTCTACACCTCACATACTGCCTTGTAACTCATATGTCAGCTGACACAAAGCCCCACTGTCAAGTTCACAAAAAAAAAAAACTTTCTCTTTTTATAAAAAGAAGTATTGGACAATTAGGTTCTACTAACCATTGTAGTCAATGTACTGGGCCCCAGAACTACAGTGTTGAGCAGGCTCATAGCCCCATGGAATATAAGCCATCCCTAGTTATTTGAAGGTGAAAGGCAGTTTAGCAGAAGGATGACACGGGAAGATGACAAGGTTCAGACAAAGGCCGGTAGACAAAGCTCAGAAATTAGGCAAAGTGATGGGAGACATAGCCAAGCCAGAATCCACCTGTGGAAAACCTCACACAAAATCTGCCCATGGCTCCATTGTGCCAGCACCACTTCATTGGGTTCATGTAATGCTCTGGAGTCAATGTCCAAAGTGGGAACACACCAGGGTCAGCTTTGGTCAGCCTTCCCATTCCCTAGCTACACAGGACTAGGACAGAAGCATCAGGAAACTTAGGCTCCCTTAATGGGAATCAGACTTCCATTAATCACAAGCTATAGGACAGTTTTTAAATGCTAGACCAAAGTCTTTTGATGTGGCTTACCTTTATCAAGGAATAATAAACACAAATAACACTGATGCACAGAAGGAATACATGGTGCTGCCTAAAGAAATATTGTAGTGCTAGGAAATCCATAACTGCTCCATGATCAATACCAGTAGATATGTTACAATAGGAATGGTTTTGACCTGCTGTTTCAAAACTTGGGTGTAATCATTTCTACAATATACATTGCAGCATAGTAACTACACCCACTATACTATTCAAGAATAATCTTTAAAACTGTTCATATACCATTGGCACGCTTACTGCTTCATGATAGTAATCATACACATTTGTCAAATTAAAGAGAAGAAGGTATGTCCTTGCTGCTTTGAAATGTCATAAGTAGGAATTGGTGACCCTAATGCCAAGGTCCTGAATATAGCCAACCCAGGATTGAGACTAGGTGCATCGAGATTTCCCTCCAGTTTCTTATCACCAGGGTACAAACACACAAGAGGTTGACATTTTGTTATGCAGAAGGATGGCACTGGATGAGATCACATTTACTTATCCCAGTAAAGAGGAGGGGGCTGGGCGCCCCACTCCAGAAGCCAAGCAGGCTTAGACATTTCTCCCAAGGCTTGGCAGAGTCTCACTGTAATTAGACATTAACATTTAATAAATATTAAGTGAGTGTTACTGTGGAACACATTGCACCCGGATAGGTTGTTTGAGTATCTATCATTAATATTAATGGTGATCTAAGTAATCACGGTATTCAGGAAGCAGTGTAGACATAAGCAGCCCCAGCAGGGAAATCACTAATGTCCAAAGGGCTATGCATAAAATCTTCCAGATGCCTTCCCTGGCTGGAAGGCTGCCCAAAGAAGATGACAAACTGACAGAGCTCTAGGAGAGAATCCTGCATTTCCCTGAAGATTCATTTGCTCCCTTAGTCAATATTTGAGCCAGGAACTTCACTTGTAGTTGGCCAAAAATATCTCCACTCAGCTTCCTTAGAAGCACTAGCTGAGAAAATATTTAAATAAAACAAAAGAATAGGTCACACGTGTTCCACCTTCAATCACAGTTAATAGAAATAAAATTTCAAGAACGTCCAGTGATAGATGTTATCTGTAGAACAATTTCAAGAGGAATTCTAATTCATTTATATTCTGTTTTTATATGGATTATTTTCCTTAAATTGTGACTTTTTTCAGGGACTTGTATTTTTATTTTATTTTCCCTTTATTAATTTCTAGATGCACAAGAGTTGTCATTATAAAATTTATCCAAGTCTTACAGCTTTACTCATTTCTCCATCTTTAATTATCTTGGTGCTGAAAATGGAGATGACACAAATAAGCTACATTTTTCTCATAAAAGTTCTCTAACATTTTTGCATACCTAGACACTTCATCTCCATGAAAAACTAGAGATGAAGGGCAAAGTTCTTGGGCACTACTCTGGATTGTCTCCAGGAATACAAATAAAGTTCATTAGTGGATATTTGGCACAATTGTGCTGCTATAAAAATGATATCTTCTAACTGGATATTTCAAATCTGGATAGTCAGAAAATATCAAGCATATTTTTGGGGATAATCATTCAGCTATTAAGCGAAGCTCACCCTTGCTAGAAGGTCACTCCTTAGGGATGTACGTCAACACTAGCACCGTAGAAGGGGCCAACACAAATCACGCTTGGGCAAGGATGTACTAAATCCCTCTTTGCTCCTCAACCTGAAGGCTCCCACTGTATTCTTCTAGAGGGGTGAGGAGGACAGATAAGGAGTTTTTCTAATGCAATACTTTAGGACACTTTGAGGCCTTCTTTTTTTCATATTTTTTCCATAATTTTATTGAGGAACAAATAGCAATGAGACAGTTTCAAATCAAATTGGTAGGACAGTTTCAATAATTAACACATTGCATACATTCTTCCTAGTGGTTAATTGCTGTACAAGATGTGAACTTGATATCCTATTTACAAACACCATTAGAACAAATCCCCCTATTCATTAGGAGAATGTAACTATATATCTATCCTAACCACTTTGAATACACAGATACAAAATAGACATTCATCTGTGTCCCCTTTTTTTGTTAAGTTCCATCATTTAAATATTATAGGTGTATAAACTCAGCAAAATATTCTAAAAGAGTTCAGTAGTCCATAATAGTATTGGGTCTTCCACTTCACTGGCAATGTCAGAAATTGTTGACCTGAGTCCCCCACAGCTCAACATAACAGCATGGCTTTATTTCTTATATTTTGTTTTTATACTTTTCTTCTGGATGGTTAAGACCAAGGTAAAACAGGACCTGTGCAACAGGAGTTGTAACCTTTGGGTCTGATAAGGTCAGTGAAATCCCTTCAGGATTTATCCTGAGATCCTGTACCTCAGATTGCAGAACCTTTGTCAGTGTCAGTCACGTGGATGAGTCACGGCCATTGCTTGGCCAATGTGCTCTCTGTGAAAGCCTGAGAGAATGTTTTCTCTCCATGTGACTCTCCTTAGGCACACTCTACATCATCGATCACTTTCTTCTTTGGCCCCATAAACTCAGTAGTGTCCCAAATTTTCTGAGGCCTTCTACTTTAGACTGCATTTTGAAAGAAGCAACTTACGTTTCTACACTGCCAAGATGCACTGCCTCGAAGCAAATAACAGAGGCATTCAGAGGAAACGTCTCCTTGCCACCCTGCCCACATTGCCAGCACTAACATTTGGAAGAACTCTTTCACATTTTCCTAGAACCTAAAATGTATATTCACAAATCGTTGCTGCTTATTTGGGTTTGGGGATGTGTAGTTGGGTTTTGATTTTAGTCTGTTTTTGTGTAGTGTTGTTTTGTCTTCTGAAATTATACCATCCATATCGCTTTGCAACTTGCTTATTTTTAATGAACATAAGACTCTTCTCTGGGTCATAGTACCAATCATTTCCTTCCTTTTAATGCTTCCACACTATTCTCTTGTGTACTTATATTTTCAGTCTCTCCTCTTGTTGATCATTCAAGTTTTTTTCCATTACATAGCTTGCTTCATTTCTTTGTATCTCATTTATGCACCAGGGTTTTTGTTACCTCTAAAGTTGTTTGGGTGTTTTTATTTTTAGCTCTTTTTATTCAAACTAAAAGATGAGCCCATGTTGAATTTCTGGGTGTCTAACATTTATGCCTGCAGCACAGTCCATGTAGCAAGTGTAACACCGAGTGCATGCTAGCATTATGGAAGCTCAGCAGGTGTCGGGCGAAGAACCAGCACCACCCACAGTCCTACATGATACCAATATTTCAGAGAAACACTGGTTGACATGCATGCATAGCACTCATTTAGACTGCAGCTGTATTTCTCAAGATTATTATTCTTATTGTGATTGCTAAGACTGTTAAGATTATACAGTGTTCCTTATATTTATGTTCCTTGAGTTCATAAAATTTGTGCCAACACGAGTCTCCAGGCAACTTCCTTCCCATTTCCAAGATGAAGTGATTCGTCTAAATCACTGAAGCTAGAGCCTTGTCCAAGCAGCAGGCCCAAGTGCAGCATGACTCACCCTACTGCCTTTGCTGTCCAGCTCTGCCACACTCTGGGTCTGCATCAGTAGCCTTGCAACTCAACGTTTCTGTGCCTCAGTTTCCTCACTGCTAAGCAGCCTCAGTCACACTCACTGTTGTTATTAGGGCTACATTGATCTGTATAATGCAGACAGAACTATGATTGGCACAAAGTAAATGTGGGCAAAATGTTCTCAGTGAAACCAGCTTTGTGAATTAAACAACTCAGTCTTTGTGAGCTCACTAACACACTTTGCCATAGGAAGTGACTGCATAACTTCTAAACTCCAGTGAATCGTGGTTAAGTCATATATTGAACAACAGTGAATAGCTGCTTCCTGAATGGCTAGGCAAATTGTGCTTCTAACATATATGGAGTTCAAGTCACCTGTTCAGGAGATCATTAGAAGAGAAAATTGTGTAGCATAGGAAGGAAAACAGAAGGCAAAATAAGAGTAGAGCAATTAGAAGTTAAACCTTGAAAGAAAGGATTATGGGATTGTGGTGGTTTGAAGCTTTAGTTTGCAGAACAGCTTTGGCCTTAGTCAAATCGGGCTCTCTCCCACCCATGTGACCACGGAAGGATGACCTCATCTCTCTGAGTCTCACCTTCTCCACCTCCATTGCAGTGTGCCTTCAATCAAGCACAGCTTGCAGGTGTTTGGTGGTGACATTACTCATGGAAAGGACAGGCACAGCACACAAGGCTCCCAAGGTTCTGGTGCTGTTCAAAAAAATGATGATTGTGATGTCTATCAGGAAATTTTGCTATTTTATAACAAAATCTCCTATCAGTTCAGAAAATCATTACAAATACAAAGTTGTATTAAGTGTGAGGTGTGATGCCTAACTCAACTTGATTCCTCATTTTACCTTTAAAGTTTGAAGTTCACCTAAAATAAAATCCAGTTCTTAAAACTTTTTATCAGCTAAATTAGTAAATGCTTATTAAAATGAATTAATATCCTAGAATTATCCTTTTGTAACAGAGAACATTCAGATCTCCACAAATCATTTATAATATTAAAATATTCATTGAAAGCTCTGGCACAGTTCTGCGACTATAATGCAGAAATTCAGTTGTTCACACACACACACACACACACACACACACACACACACACAGAGGCATATACATTTTCTATGTGATGTTCAGTGGGAAATTGTCCAGGGAAGTGGGACAATTGCCATGTAAGTGTAAGCAAATGCTGTTTTACACTAAACATACTGTTTTTCTAACTTCTGATTTTTCTTGTGAAGGTCATCATATGCTAACTTTCCATTTAAGCAATGGAGGAAAATCTAGAGTCCGGCGAGTGCCGCAGTACACACACAGCCTGTCCACCAGCTCCCCTCCCCTCACACCCTGTGCCTCGCTGAAACCTTAAGCCATCCAGCAAGGTGGAAGTAAACAATCATCTTCCCCACTTATTCTAGCCCTCAATTTTTTTTCCAGTCTCAAAATTGAAATGAAACTGACATTTGGATTCACTTTTCAAAGTTTGTCATTTCCAAGCCACCATCTGAAAGGACTGGAAAAGAGGCTTCCTTGGTACCTAGTAATCGTAATGCCCCTAACACAGACCAGTGGGTACTCATTCTTGGCTCAAACACAGAGACTGAGATGTTGTTTGAAGGTGCCTGCAACAGGGATAGCGCAGGCCACCTGGGGAGTCAGAGGGACCGAAGGCCATTCACAGAAGCCAATCCCAGCCCTCCAAACCTCACTACTAATTTGATTCTGACTACTGCAGTGTATTACAAAAGAAATAAACTATTTTTTTAAAAACTCTGGATGAAACAAAATATGTGTCCTGAGTATCCACTGGGAAAAACTGCTAGAGTATGATTTTTCTAACAGCCTAAAAGACTTAAAGTTCTAATTGAAGTGATCAGCCAAATGTTCCAAGATAAGCAAACTGAACACTAAAAGATAGGAACTAAATGGACCCTACTGTTACCAGAAATAACAGTGCCTCCCCTTCCTATACAAAACTTGTAAGGCAGAACCAAGGACCACCTGGTCAGAAGCACCTGTTACTGATAAAACATCTTCTCATCCAACTATGAAGTAGATGCCTTGGAACCTATGCTTCAACCAGCCTCCTAATGGATTCTTATGAACATTCCAATTTTAAAATCATAGAACAATAGCTTTTCTCTATGTATGGTCTTCCAAACTAGCAACATCTCTATTTCTTGGATTTGTTACAAATGCAGATTTTCTAGCTCACCACATACCATACCTACTAAATCAAAAATTCTAGCAGCAAGCCCAGCAGTCTCTCTACAACAAGCCCTGCAGGCGATTCTCATATGTAATGAAGTTTGAGAACCATAACCATATGGTTCTGCACACATCAGTGCAGAAGGCACTGCCATGACCAATAAGAACATAAGAATACAGAGGAAAGCCATGAGGCTGAGAGAGCGTGCCAGCTCTCAACAGAGAGTCACTCATGCCTAGGACAGGGTAGGGGCAATGTGAGAATATGATGATAGGCAGGAACACCCATCACTCCAGTGTAAGAATCAGCCCAGTGAGAGTACAGGCCGATAGCATTCTGGAGTTATGGGAATTACAGAGATGGGTATGCTAAGCTTGGGATCTGGGACAATTGAAAAGTTACAGTAAAGAATACAGACTAGTTCAGGCCTTTAAGAAATCTTCAAAGATAATAAGATGAAAAATAATCAAAACACAAAAGATCATGCTTAGGAAATGGGATAATGCATTAGTACACACAGAGGAACAGAAGAGAGGGCTAAAAGCAGGTGATTGGTTGATAAGTTTTGTAACATTCCAGAAATAAGACAATGTGGGTCTGTCTCAGGGTGCTTGGCATAGGACGTGAGGTTAACACTTAGATACAGGAGGCCAAAGAAGTAAGCACAGACTGCACTTGGTGTGTGGACTGGCTGCGGTGGGCGGGGGCTGAAGGAGTAGCAGGTGAGGAAAACAGATGAACATAACCTGGCAGAGGCTGGTACGTGCGGGGCATGCAAGCACTTGGGAAGTGCTAGAGGAGCACAGGCTGGGGCGAAGACAAGACCGAGCCTTCTTTTCTCTTATAATTATCTCCACTACTTTTATGACTTTCAGTTCTCACAACAAATCACTCTGTTCCAAAGGTGGAACAGATAATATTTTTATAAGCTATGTAGAAACTTAACCAAGGCCTTTCTGGCTGGCAAAGAGGCAAGTTTAGAACATATCTCCCAAAGCTTTCTTCATAGTTCATCCTAACCCTCAGATTCCTCAGTCAAACTCCTTAGTGGACACAGGCGTGTGCATAAGTACCTGAAATTGCAGGTTTGCTAGGAGAAAACTTCAATTTTGTCTTTGCAGGACAAGGTACTAGAGAAAGAGGCAACTCAGAAGCTGAGCGAAAGCACACTTTTGCATCTGCCAACTCGTTTTGCTCATTAAAGTTATGCAACCAAATTGTTAAAACACATGAAAGTTTTAGGGTGTAGAAAACCTCGCACGGGGCCTGCATTCCTGCCTAATTCTTTGTTTTGCTGGCAAGCCTTCTGGAATGCAGTCCTTAAGCTCAAGGATTTGCTGATGGGTTGCAGAAAGATTAAAACTAATCAAATTCTGAAGGTCACCATCTGATTTAGGATTTGGAGATAACCCAGATCCAGCCAGACAAACTGACTCAAAGGCTCTGAATCTGAAAGGTGGTATTCACATAAGGCTGGGACATCAGCCTTATATCACTGTGGTAGATTTGGATACAACCAACTTAAAGAGGAAGATTTTATTTTGGTTCACAGTGTCATGGGTTTCAGTCCTTAGTCTTTGGCCCTGTTGCTTTGGGTTGGTAGCAGCTCAGTACATTTTAGCAAGAGCATACAACAGGGGAGGTTTTGGCTCCTTGCCAACTAGGAAGCAAACAAAGAATGAGGAAGGGAACAACATACCAATGTCCCCTTTAAGTGCATGCCACCAGCACTCAATTTCTTTTTACTGCATCCCACAGTGCCACAGGCTGACAAACAAACCTTTAACTCTAAAGGCCTTTAGGGACATTTAAGATCAAAAAAATAACAGCAATAAAGGACCCCTATGAAAGAAAAGACTAGCTGCTTATATCAGAATGGAAAACAAGGACACCTACCAAAACCCACCACTACCAACTAAGAATGCTTCCAATGGCCAAAGCGAAAACAATTTGAGCAATGAAATAAATAAAAGTGTTCAATGATAAATCAAAATATGAACTACGTATCTTTATAAAGCCATGCTATCATCTATATAGATGCCTATCATTTTGTTTAGGCCCATATGGATATCCCAGGTTGATCTCACCTTGAGACCCTCAACTTAGTCACACTTTTTTTAACTTAGTCACATTTTCATGCTCACAAATTATAGGAGTTAGGATACAAACATACCTTTTAGGAGGCCACCATCCAATCCACTAAGGTAGATAAATGATTGAATTAGTAATGAAATGAGACAGCAGGGCCAAGTTCCCTAGCTAAAAAAAAAAAAAATCCAAATAATTCGCTATATTCTTCTCCCTCAAGAAGGTAGTATATAATTATCCATTCCCAAGAGACAGGCTGCATATAATGACTTCCTAATGCAGACTCTAGTCCGGAAGAGGGTGGATGAAAGTAATTCTGCAGAACAGAGCATAGCAACCACTCCCCTAGCCAGGTGATTGTGCCCCAATTTGGTGAGATAAGAGTGACATTTATTTCTGCTGCCTTCCTTCCAAAGCCATAACCCCAAACTAACCATGAGAAAAGCATCATGAAAGAACTAAAGGGTTCTAATGATACAATATAATATGAGATCTGGGACCAGAAGAAAAGTATTCCATAAAAAGTAAGAAAATCTGTAAAAGTTTAGACTATACTAATACGATATTGACATTGATTTGTTAGTGAGATGTAGTGGTGCACGCCTAGAAGCTCAGTCGTCTGGGCAGTTGAAGGAGAAAGATCACAAGTTCAAGCTCAACCTGAATAATTTAGTGACCTAATGAGACCCGACTTCAAAACTGAATTTCTTACATCTCTTTTGTTATTGGGTTTTTTTTTCTTTAAACCAATCTTGCACGTTTATATCTGGTCACCTAAACAACTAACTTGAAGATAACATCATACAATACAGCAACCATTGTTGAATTTTTATTACTTTATTTAGTGAAATGTTGTATCATTTCTAATGCTGGCTTTTTCTATCACTATTTTATATTCTTTTAAAAAATCCAAAAAATAAAATTTAAAAAGTATTTTTAAGGGCCAGGCATGTAGCACTGTGTGCTTGATTTCAATATCTAGTAACACACATGTGTGTCTATATACATGTACACACACACACACACACACATACAAGTTGATTTATTTATTATTTGTGACAAAGTACAACTACATGAGATAAAAATGACTGTGTAATGAGTCTGTGTGAGCTTTATGAAGTTCCTTTGCTACTTTTCCATAAATCTAACACTGTTCTAAAATAAAGAGGTGATTTTTAATTTTAGCACACATTGCTACATTCCTGTGATGAAGGAGTCCAGACCTAACATGATGTCTGAGCCTTGAAATTACTGACTTCTTTTAGAATATGTGCCGCTGACACCAGCACAGGAATTACTGATTTTTAAAAAGAGTTAGCTTAGGGATGACCAGATGGCTCAGTCTGGGGCACACTGAGATGGCAATTGAGACTGGGCGTGGTGGCACAAGCTTGTAATTCCAATGCTTGGGAGGCTGAAAACAGGAGGATCACTGTGAGTCTAATCTGTGTAGTGAGACCCTGCAGATGCTGTACACCCTGTACTAAATACATAAAAGATTAAAAATTAAAAAGAACTTGTACCTGGTGGAAGACCCTGGCCTGTAGTTACTCTACCTAGTGGCGCATCACCTACCCCATTACAGAAAACCAAATGTGGCTCTGCCAGTGTCGACTGCTCCCAAGAGTAGGCAAAGAGCATCCCAGGCTAGGGCCACTGACCAGGTGTCAATGGGGCAGGTCTCAGGACAGTACAGGACATGATGTGATATAACATGACAGGCGTTCAAGGGCTGACCATGCCACCTACCAGTCGTGTGACCTCAGGCAACCATGTTGCTGAGCCCCACCCAGAGTCTTCCTCTTTAAATGAGGCCAATGAAAGTCAGAACTTCACAGGTGGTTTTGAAGATTAAGAGAGATAAAAGGTTTCCCACAGCAGCAGAGCACAGTTAATTAAATACAAAATATTGGGTGTTATAATATTTCCCTTATCTCATTCTGAGAAAGATTAAAGCTGTCGCTAAAGCCCTGCATTAGGAGGAGCCCTTGATTAAGAACTGAGGCCCCTTGGGTCCCAAGCAATGGACTCAGCTCCAGAAAGCAAGACAGTGTGTGTTGGCAGCTTGTGTTGAATATCTCTATCCACGACCTAAGCTGAGTAACCAGCTCGCTGAGCAGCTGGCCTTGATAAGATTCAACGCAAGCAGGCTTTGAAGAATTCTGCCCCAATCCCTCACACATCTTATCTGAATTCCATTCTTAGTACCTTCTGGTGGCATGTCAGACACATAATGGAACTTTCAAGTCAGTTGTGGTAACAAGAAGTGCTTCTCATAAAACAGCTCCTGCAGACATGACTCTATTCTAATTCAAGCTTCCACCTCAGGCCCATTTCACAACTGCACAGGCCAGGCCCTGAGCAAGGCTGGGCAGGGAAAGAGTGCCACATCCCCCACTCCCTGCCTGTCCTGTTCCCCGTATCTGCAGAGTCTGCGAGGGGAACAGGATCAGAGCAAAGAGGCACAGGCCTCTCCTGCAGAAGGCCACCGAGCTTCCCACTGGAAGGTGCCACATAGTGGCTCTTTCTTGGGCTGCACCAAGAGTTCTTCAAAATCTCACAGGGAAAGCTGCACTGTTGAGTTCCCCATTAAGTGATCACTCTTCTTCTGCTTCTACTTCCTGCCCTCCTGGTGGATCTACATAACACTATTCCCTGGTGGCCACTGACCATCCTCTTAGGCATTGGACCCTCAAGACACTCCATCCAGCTGTCACCAGGATTTCTTGTCTGTAGGAATGCTCACGTGTGCACCAGACCCAAGAGTATGTGCCCAGCCCCCTTCCAGCTGCGCAGCCTCTCTCTGGGCATCACACATTCTTCTCATCCTCCCTGCATTATGACAAAAGCAAGGAGGCCTCTGAACTGTGATACAAAGGTTAATAGCATCCAGAGTCCAGGAGCTATTTCATCATTCTAGCTTCAGCCCCACCACTGCCCACCTTGGTGATCCCTACTATCTCACTGGCACTGGAGACCTCTGCATGCTCAGCATCACTAAATCAGGAAAATGTTCCACATTATGTCCATGCTACCTATTAAATGAAGAGAGTAATATAAGATGAAAGAAAGAGCAGATGATCACTATAATGTTAATGAGTAGATAAGGAACTAAAGGATGAGCATAGAAAAGGTAATCAAAACTTCAGGGAATGTTTAACTCTTTTAAGTTTTACAGTTTACAGATACATTGCCATTAAGTCCCCTCGAGATACCCCATCTCCCTTCAAACATGCTTATCCCATCATTCTTGCCCTTTTCTGAAGCAATTCTGGCAGCCCTTTTTATAAGGTATGATCAAAAATACAGTGAACGCTGCTGATGAGGGCCATCCTACAGAAAGGCAGTCTGGAAAACATTAGAGTATGTGCTCATCCACCATAGGAACCACATCTGTCACCACATAACTCTAGGCTCCTCTCCAAAATCAAAATGATCCTAAACATTTTGAGTTGATTCTAAACATCAAGGCAGCTGCAGCCACAACAGTGAAATGAAAGACACCTATGAAAGAGGACTTCCAGAGCAGCTTCAGAAAGTGATAGGAATAATGGGGCAAGTGTGTGCATAGCAAGGTGGGGCATTTGAGTGGGATGGTGGCAGTATATGCTTTACTGTAACAAGTTCCTCTCATTTAAACACACTCTGTATTTTTCTATCATACCTCATACTTGGAAGTAAATATTAAGCAGAGCAATCTTGACGCCGCTCCCCCATTCCTTTGGAGGCTAAGCACTAAAGAAAGGGAATCAGAGCTGCTCCTGAAATTCCTGACAAATATGTATAGATTTATGCAGTTCTAAACTACCATCACTTGTGAGTCACTGAAAGATGAGGAGAAGTATAGAAATGTCAAAATTGCAAACACGTACATCAACAGTAAGGTGTGCCCGATTTCAGAAACATTAAAATCTGAGGGAAAGTAAAATAATGAAATGGCTCCCAGAACTAGAAAAGAACCTTGAGAAGTCTTTCAGCCACCCTCAGGCCCCCAGGTAGGCCCCTGCACTTCCGCTCCAGTCAGAGTCTGGCTATGTTTAAAGATTTGGCTCTTTTCATTTTCAGTGGCAGTCCCCCAGTGGGAACAACCAATAACTTGCCACCAGCACAAGGTAGTGAAGGAAAAACTGCATACAATTTGCATACTAAAAATCAGAATATTAATGAAGACAAATCACTCTCCTCAGCGGAATGGCCTGCCATTCTACTTCGCTTTTGACTCGGCTTGCTGAAAATGAAATAATGCTTTAAAAATTAACTGGAGTGTGTGAGAGGCACGATTTAAGAAGTGCCCTAGTTCTATGTATTGTTGACATGAATTTCAGTAGATGCATTTATCATTTTAAATATAGAGTCATTCAAGAGTATCATCTGGAGATTAATTCCAGGACAGACACACACCAGCCGGCTGTACCAACACCTGCAGATGCTCAAGTTCCTTACATGAAATGGTACAGTATTCCATAGAACACATGCAAATCCTCCTGCATGTCATCTCTAAATTCCTCATAATACCTACTGTAGTGTAAATGCTGCACAAATGACTGTTATTGTCTTGTTTTAAGAACAACAGGAAACAAGTCTACACGTGTTCACTAAAACGGAGTTTCAGCTTGCTTCCCTTGGGCAGCCCCTCAGGTACCTGCGGAGCACACTCCTGGTGAATCGGCCACAGGCCACCTAACCCTGACCCTAACCCTAACCCTAACCCTAACTCTAACCCTTGCTCCCCTTGCCCCTGCAGTGCTGCTGCCCTGATCTGCTTCCTGCTTACCATGAGCTAAGCAGCTTTTCTTGGCCATGCTCTTCTTCTACTACGCTGTCTCTGCCTTCGAGCTGGACAACCATGCATTGAAACCATGAGCAAATTCAACCTCTGCTCCTTGCCCTTGAGGGTATTGGTATTGCATGTCATGAAGAGAAAGCTGATGGACCACAGGTAAGCTTTTTCTTTTACACTTTTGTTGCATGGTAAGTTGAATTCACAGACCTAGATACAGAAGCTACTGATACAGCTGTCCTACGCCTGCATTTTAATTTCCTTGTGCTTCCAGTGAGCAATATAAGAATTACAGATTAGAATCTGCACAACTACAGAGAAAGTGAAACACTGTGGAAGCAAGGCCATGTGGAGTAGCCCCTGATTTGAGCCAGCAGGAACTAGGCCTGAAACTCAACTCCAGATTTCTTTTGGTCATGACACTTTTGTTAAGCCTCTAGTCCACGATTTATAAAATGGTGTAAATAATTTCCACATGTTAAATCAGGATTAGATCATATGTATGTACCAGATATTCAGTAGGGTCTTTTTTGTTTTGTTTTCTGTGCTTTTTGCCTATCCTTTCATACTTACCACTTAAATATCTATGCCATTAAAATTTTTCAAAGTAAATGTATCATGGGCCAGGTGTGGTGGCCCATGCCTGTAATTGCAGCACTTGGGAGGTTAAGGCAAGAGAATCACTGTGAGTTCAAGGCCAGCCTGGACTACATGGCAAGAGCTTGTCTCAAAAACAAAGAAAAAAATTTTAAATAAAGTGAATTATGTTGGTTTTAAACTAGCTAATATTGCAACTTTTGTGTGAAATGAGAAAGAAAGATTTTGGTTTTACATGACAAATTATGCCTCCCATAGGGTAGGCTCCATGCGGTGTTTAAGAATAAATATAGAGCAGGCAAATGCACACTTCTGGTTCCTGAAGAGTTTACCATATTGGATAGACTGAGGAACAAAGCACTTACTGACCCAGCCACCATCATAGGACTGCTGAGCCTGGCAGGCAGCCTCAGAGAAGCAGCAAACAACATGGGAATAAAGAACTCCCAAGAGAGGGAGAGACCGAACACAGAGAGCTGGAGAAGCAGAAGTGGAGTCCAACCAGGGTCTGGTGCCAAACTGATCTGAAGGGAGGGACTTCACCATCGCTGCACTGCCAGCCAAGAACCCAGGGAATAGGGCATGCTTTCTGGTGATATGACTGCTGAAGAATCTAAAAGTCTAAGAATACACGCTTGCCTTCAAGTTTGTGTATCCAGGATGCTGCAAGGCTCCAGATCAACCTCCAGCCCATCCGGTTTGGCATCCCTTATTCCTGTCCCAGGATTCTGCTTCTTGTAGTCCTTGTGCTTTTTATGGTGTTCCTGGCTACTCTTTGTATAAGAGTCTAACTCCAGGTGCTTTGTCCCAAGGCACCTTTCCTAGAAAATCCATGAAAGAGAGGTGTTGCACGAGGCTGCCCTCAGGGACTCACAGAAACCAGGGGCTTAGCCACTGTGCAAGATATCTTTGCCAAGCCACAGAGACCCCTCATTCCTTTGCATGGGAGGGGCTGGGATCAACTCAAGGTCAGGGTAGAAAAAGTGGGCATTGAAGGGAGGGGAGCCTGGAGTAGGCAGCCCCTGCATCTTGTCATAGAGAACAAACACTGGATAGACAGAGGAGCTGAAGCTGCCAGCCTATTAAGGAGGGACAAGAACTCCAGGAGTTACTATTACAAAGAGAAAATGTTATAAAAAGCCCTCCCTGAGTGTTAGGGGACAGCCACCTCCCTCTAGGCCTCCTTGCTCTTGCTCTGACTTTCCTCTGCCACGGATCTGTCTTTGGCACAGCAATGAACAAACCCCATGACTGGCATATTTTCCCACCTGGTATTCACCACTGATGGAGACTGATTGATGCATCAGTTGTCTGGGCAGAACAGGCACTACCTTGTGACTTGGCTGTCCTTCATGCCAACAGGGGCCATGAGGATGCACTGGAACACGTCTTTCCTGCCCACCTGGCGACTATGCACCTGTGATTCAGTGGCTGTTCACTTCCCGAACTTGCTGGCAGAGGCTGAGTCTGCTGATGGTTGGGGTTCACCTCCCCATGGTTGCCCCTGACACCTCTCATCTACACGCTGTGGCAGGAGGAAGGGAAGACACAAACACCTTCACCATGTCATTTGACAGAACCAACCACCAGGTACTGGAGCAGGCAGGACCCCTCACTGGGAGACTTCTGTCCCAGAACCATCCCCAAGCTGTTATCACCTTTGGACTTCACTTGGCAAATGTTCTAACATCAAGTGACTTTAGGATAAATTCTAGCAGAAGGTTGTGACAGTAGCTGCAACTGGATACTCACAGATAAGATAATTAAAAAGGGGAGGAGGAAAGTTCAAGAATAAAAACTCCTCCATTTCAGTTACTTTTCTCACTTCTTAAACAGTATACCTGACCCCCAAAATTAACAGAGGAAAGGATTATTTGGCTCACACTCTGTAGAGGTTTCAACCCACAGTCAGCTGGCTCCAAGGCAGGTGACAGGGCAGAGGGGCATCGCAGAGCAGAAACTGCTCATGGTGGGCAGAGGTCAGAAAAGCAAACAAGGGACCTTAGCAGCTTCTTTCTGCCCCTTTCTGCTCTGTCTAGGCTACTGGCGTTGGGGTCAGTGCCAAGACAGTCAGTGAGGTGGCTTAGTAATCACACGTCCTTAATCCCAGCATTACACATGCTTGTCTAGGAACCTCTGGAAAAGCTCCATCTTGACCACAAGAGGCTTTGAAGGGACACAGCTGTAACAACCTGCCAGGAAAATAATTCAAAGCTGATTAAAAGCACCTTGCACTGATGGGATGACAAAGCCAAATACATCCCTTTTTATGGCAAGGATTTGAAAAGTTGCATCCACAGTCCAATTCCATGAAGCTCCTATTTGCAAGAATTTGGCTTTAATCTGGATTCCTGAAGGAAATAAACGGTTCGCAACACATTCCAAGAACCTCACCCAGCAGCACAAGTGAAGTGCATGCAGAATACACTTCTGGTGAGCTTAGCCCAGCTTCAGTAATGGATCTTCTCTGCCAACAAGAATAAACTGATGTGTTAAGTGTGGATACAGTAGAAGTTTCTCCCCTCCAAATGCTAAAAATAATTATGTAGGAGCCTTTTAAAAATTCACTTTGCTGTTTGGTACTTAAAATCCTAGAAAGTGCCATACCTAAGTAAATGGTATAGCCTTCTACTCCTTCTAGTCTAACCAAATTATTTAATTTCATAATCTATATCCTACTAATTACAGACATCATAAAGAGTAAGAACTAGCAATTATCTGCTACTTACCATGTGCTCATTGCTATTGTGTTTTATGAACACATTTAACCCCCAAAACTGTTTTACAGTAAGAATGATTTTGATCCCCCTTTAAAGGATAATGAGTCATAGGGAGGCCAAGAGACTTTCTTAAGATTACACAGTTTGTCCAATAAAAGATCAAGCCTGAATTCTAGGTTTAGTGTCTATGCTATTATCCTCCACCATGTTATCTCACAGTTCTTTTTTCTTCCCCCTGGGAATCAATCTCAGAACCCTGTGCTTGCCAGGCACTTGTACCACTGAGCTGTATCTCTGGCCCCTATCACACTATCTGTAAATATGTCACACAAGTAAAAGAGTTAAAATTGACATCAGAATTTTTTTTTTCTTTTTCTTTACTTGGGGGATGTTCAGAAGGCTTCCAGCCAATATTTGAGAATTATTTGCTGGCTCATGCTGCAAAGAATTTTAGAGGTCATAGGATCCAATTCTTCCCTTTTTCTTCCTCCTCTGGTAGGAAGAGGGCAGGATAGAAAGAAAATTTCCTGGAGAGCTGGGATGTACGTCTTTTCTTCTCAAAAAGAGAATGAATAAAAAAAAAATCAGGAAAGAAAGAACCTGGATTCTCGTCCTACACAACACTAATCAACCTTGGGCTAATCATAAGCAGTTCTCTTAGCTGTAAAATGAAATGCTTTCAGTGAGCTACTAGCAATTAATTTATCTATCTTAACTATATTTTGTGTGTGTATATATAAAATGTTATACCATTGTTTCAATTATTTTTCTTTTCTTTATAATAAAAGGCAAAAAAAAGAGGTGAAATAAATAAATAAAATGAAGACCTAAGATGAGTATTTTCTAGGCTTCCTTTAAACTGTACATTCTGTGATTACAAATTGATTTGCCCAGGGTCACTTATGTCAACAAGAGAGAAACAGGGATGTGAAGGAGAGGGAAAGCCGGCCTAGCTTCTGAGGGCAACAGGGGGCATTGGGATGCAGCCCACTCCAGTTGAAACGTTCTTCTCCATATTTCTTCTGTCTCCTCCAGGGACTGATCTGAGGGTTAAAAAAAACCAGTGAGAACATCAAAACCTTTGCCTGATCTCTGAGCAAGTTAAGCAGGGGCTGGAGGCTATGGGCCAGGGTCAGGCCATGGACTAATGAGCCCCAAATTATGCCACAGGAGGCCGAGAGCCAAGCTCGCCCTGGAATGCGAGATCACTGTGTGCCTTGAAGCACAGGGGAATTGGATTTCACTGGGGAACTTCAAGGAGGAGGGCCTATTAGACCACAAAAGAAAGCTGGGGAGAAATAAGAAAGTAGCCACGCGGCATAGTGGGATGTCAAGAAATACAAACTGCTTATTGTCTGTTCTCTTGTGCCTATAGATAATCAATCTCCTCTCCCCCAAAAATACCCAACCCCAAAACAAAATTTCAGCAAAATAGGAAAGGCTCTTACCAGACACCCGGTCTCAGTCTCACCTGATATCCAGGTTCTTTGTACCCAGAACAAACAATTCAACAAAACATACAGAAGTAGTAAGAAAAGCAGAAATTTACTAAAGGGAAGTACACTCAGCACCGCAGAAACAGACCCTGGAGAGGCAGGCTGACTCGGAATGGCACCATCTGTTTTAGTTTTGAGGATACTGGGCACTTGGAAGTGCTCCAAGCAGACGGCACGTAGGAATGGCAGCTGTCATTCGCTACACTCTCAAGAAGAGACGGTTGGCAGAGCTGGCGACTTGAGAGAGTCTCAGGGCTGACTTCTCCTTTGTTTTCCTAAACATTGAGAAGTGATCAGGAGTCGTAACTAACTGGCTTCCTCCCAGTCAACTGAAAATCTTCATTCTGGTTTAAGGAGACGAAGTTGTTTGTTTGGTTTTTTTTTAACTTTATGTTTTTTTAACTTTACATGAACGTAGACAGAACCAACATGGCTGCTGAAGCCCACGGGGTGAAGGGGTCAAGCCTCCAGTGCTAGTCATACCCTAATGACCCTGTGGTTATCCTTCCTTACGCTAAAGCAGTCACAGGGCATGTTCCTCAGGTTCGTGCCATGTGTCCAGGAAGCAGAAGCGCGGGAGCGTATTTTTAGGCTTATTCAGGACGTTCAGGAAATAAGAGAAGGATAGGACCATATTTCTCAGGTTCGTGTCAAATGTCAAGGACATATGGTTAGAGCAGGAGGCTTTTTCGGTCTCCCAGAGCCAGAAGGCATCCTATATGTGTGAGCCTAGGGCCAGATGGTCCCACTATCTCCTGTCTCGCTAGCGCCTTAAGCATATCAATAGTAGGGGGCCAGGTTTAGCGTCAGGTTTGGATGATAACCGAATGCTATGCTTAGGTGTAAAATGGCCCACAAGCCTCACATGTCTGGAAGATGAGTAGATTATGGGAGGGTAAGCTGGTTTCCTGTGGGTAGGCAGGGCCTGGTCAGAAGAAAGAGGTTACTGAGTGAGTAATTTGAAGACTTTACCTTCTTCTCCACCAGCTCCCTGTGTCTCTCTGCTTCCTAGACACTATGATGTGAGCAGATTTTCTCTGAGTCCAGGCCCATCCGCTGGCCATGGAAAGACTGAAACTTCTAAAGCTCTCTCTCTCTAAGTTTAGGGTCTCAGGTATTGTGTTTCGGAGACAAAGAAAGTGGCCATGGCACTAAGTGAACAAGAGTACGCAATAAGATGGGATTAAAATCTGTGAGTTTATAAGGGGCAAGGGCCCAATCCTGTGTGCTCTGGAGAACATAAATTCTCAGACATTACAGAGGTCTGAAGATGGACACCAGGCCTCCCTTGTCACAAAAGGAGCCCAACCCAACTCTCCAAGCACAAAGAAAATCCTGGGCTGCTGCTAGAGAAGAACGGGAAAGGACTCCCAGGTCCAGAACCAACTGAGAAAGATGCTGGCCTCTCAACCTGGGCACTCCTGACTTTGGAGCAAGATAACTGTCTTGTTGGGGGCTATGTATTATGGGATGTGAAGCAACTTGCCTTTACCTACTGGGTGCCAATATCAAACCTAAACTGTGACAGCAAAAATGTCTGCAGAAGTTACCAAATATCACCCAAGGGACAAAATGGTTCTCATTTGAGAACAACTGGAATAAAAAGATTGACAATTAGCTAAATTTGGAGGAGCTGAAACTCAGAAACAAAAGAAAAAGTAAAAATCAATATCCATGTATCACTTTAAGACACTTATTCATATTAATCAAGCTAAAAATATGGAGATTGCTTGAGATTCAAAGTTTATCACTAATTACTTTAACAAGTGACTTCCAAATGCCCATTGTTGTTTCAACTTTTTTTTTTAAATATCCATCATGCCTCCCTCCAGAGGCTGTCAGCTTTCTTCTCTAGTTAAAATGTGACAGAAGAGTTATTATTTCCTTTTTAATGCTTGTCAAAGTTTAATCAGCCTGATTACCAGATTGGAAATGAATGGCTATAAAATAGAAGTTTCTAAAAACAGGAGATCAATCAGCACAATTGTGCACACCTGGCAAGGGGCTCTTCATTACAGGAAGCTGGAGCCTTCAAGATGCTTTTGCTACATAACAGGTTAACCCTCCTGTTGCAGGAAAGGCCTGATAACTAAAGGCTCACACTCTGATAACTAGGTAAAGTGAGCTCCTACATCAGTCTTAACCTGTTTGTGTAGGGCTTGGTGGTTAGAAGCAGAGTTCGGGTGCCTCAAATTACTAGATGTGAAAAGAGTTCAGTTAGTTCTCCGTCCACATAAAAAGTCATCTATTGAGTTTTAGCCTCCAGTACCTGAAACTGTGACCTATTTTGGACTAAGGGACTATGATGTAAATAGTTAAAATGAAGTTGAGCCAGAGTAGGGTGTCTCTTAATTCAATATCATTAATGGATTTATCAAAGGAGGAAAAGGGCTGGGGAGATGGCTCAGTGGAATAAGTGCTTCCCTGGCAAGCACAAGGGCCTGAGTTCAATCCTCCGTTCCACGGAAAAAAAAAAAAAAAAAAAAAAAAAGGAGGAAAGTTTCCCCATATACCAAGGACCGCAACACATAAAGACAAAAATAGCAGATGAAACACTAAATCTGCAGCTCAAGGAATGTCAGAGGAGCTGGAGAGATAGCTTGCCAGCTTAAGTGCCCTCCTGGTAAGTGCAAAGTCCTAAGTGTGATCCCTGGTACAAAAAAAAAAAAAAAGTAGTTGAGGACTGCCAGAGATTGCCAACAGCCTGAAGCTAGGCAAGACCCTTGGAACAGATCCTGCCTCCGAGCCTTGGGAAGAAGCCAGGTAGGCTGATGACTTGACCTCAGACTTTAGGCCCCAAACTGTCAGACAATACATTTCTGTAATTTAAGATAGCCAATATGTAGACCTTTTCAGACACAGCTCTAGGAAGCTCGTACCAGAAGCCTATATATACCTGTCCTCTAATTTACCTCTGTTCCACCATGTGTAGGAGGTAGAAAAAAATGTTCTCCCCTCAGACAGGCACGGTTAAACTATTCCCCTCTCAAATCAATTGCATCAGCATAAATTACGTTTCAAGAGAGCACAGCCCTAAGGCTTCCCAGTGGGTAGCATCAGAACCCGGAAGCGTTAGGAACTGTGTAGGACAATTCCCATAGGAAATCCAAGTTGCCCTAGATTACTCCTGTAGCTAAACTCAAAGTCATTGGCCTCCATGTCTCTCAAAGTCACTGGTTCTCCTTTATTATTTGCAGAATATACTAAGTATGATCACAAACTATGGTATTTAAATTTAAAAATTTCTTCTAGTAAAAGATACGTTACCATTAATTCCCCCCAGAACACTTTCTTGCATGTCCAACACACATCTCATCATTCCTGCTCTTGCCACTTTCTGAAGCAGTTCTGAACATGCACTTTCATGAGTCTTTCTGAGGCTACTTCAAAGTCCTGGATCAATTAAAGACATGCAAAGCAATTTCAGTCAAATTAAAACATTATGGTGTCCTCATCCACTCTGTTCAACAGCTCTGGCAGCCAGAGACTTCTGGCTCTTCACAGAGTCAAAATGATCATGAAGCATAATTTTTGTTTGTTTTTATGTATGTAGTACAGGGTCTACAGGGTCTCACTACACAGATTGGACTCGTAGTGATCCTCCTGTTTTCAGTCTCCCAAGTGCTGGGATTACAGGCGCGTGCCACCACGCCCAGTCTTGCACAAATGTCTTTAATCAATTCAGGACAATTAGTCTGCCACACCAGCTCAACTAAAGACACTCATGGAACAGGACTTGCAGAAGTGCTGCACAAAGGGCAAGAATGATGGGCAAGGTATGCTCGATGGAAGCAGTATTTTGAGGGTAGTTGATGGCAATGTGTCTGACTATAATGAACCCTTTTAACTGAAATATTCACCATATTTTTATCACACCTAGTATTTTTCATTTATTTATGTAGGCTCTAGAAACTTGTATGAAACAGATTTTTTTAATGTGCTTTTCATTTTATTCCATTTATATAGCTGCAGCTAAAAGATGCAGCATTCTCAAATGCCTTATTTAAATGATTATGAGAAAAAGTTTTGGAAGATGCACAGTTTTCTCCAAAGGGGTCTAATTTCCTTTTGCAAATCTTTAGCTTCTCAAATTAATAGGTTTAACAAGTGAAATCCACATCTTTCACAGGAACTGTGTTATAAATAGGCTGCATGATGGAACATTTTCCCATAGTAATGATGTTGTCGATAAAACAACCCTACAGAAGTCCGAAGAAAACCATCTCATCTGCAATGTCACTGAATTACTAATCTTAAAAGGAGTAAACTGAGTTTGGGTTCCTAAGCTCCAGAGTTAATCAACTTCACAAAGGAAGTCATTAAAAAAAAATATATATATATATATATATATATATAGCAGTTTTTGTTTTGATTGTAATGTGGGGCAGAGGTGGGTGTTTCCACATTGAATTTGCTATTGCCATCCAGCAGGTATGCAGTGAGATTTTTCTGACCAGTGTTGACTGGGGTGTCCACCCGACCATAAGACTCCACCCTCCACAGAGAAAATATGCCCTGAGAATTACAGTCCATGATTCTTGAATCTTTCCACCAATTTCTGTGACACAAGAATATAAAGAATGGCCATGTGGAATGACTGTTTCTTTGGCAAGATCTGGTGCCAGGCTCTAGTCAAGCCCCCTCTCCTAACCCCAAGGTAAAACCATCATAGGGTAGGATCTTCCTCAACTCCAATATGTTAAGAGGCTCTCCGGTAGGTATACTCCTTTAAAAAAAAATGTGTTTTCTTCAATTTAATGGCAGGAAACTGGTGCCTACTGATCCCAGTGAAAAGATAAAAAGAAGAGTGAAGTTTCCGCTTCTGACGATGATGGCACAGCTTGCATAAAACAAACTTTCTGTTGGACAAACTATAAAGGCTGAATTTTCATCTAAAGTAGCTGTTTGAACCCATGGGAAATCAAGCAAGGTGGCAAGACTTGAAGGATCAGGATCCAGAGAGCAAAGCAGTGCACTGATGTGATCGTTATATTCCTTGCCATGTCTCTCCTCCAGTTGTATGCCAGTTTCTCGGGTGCAAAGTAAAAGGGACCTAAAGCGCTCAGCATATGGGAAGCTGAACAGGATACCAAAGGCTACATGAGGCTTTGCTCCTCTTAAAGTGCTAGACAGATCAACTTTGGGATTTGGAGCTCTGAAATATCTCACTCTATGAGTAAAAGCAGTCAGAATTACAACGATCCTCACACAGACTGATCGCATCAAGATGATCTGTTCTTATGGTGCCTGCCACTGGAGTAGAAAGTCTTGTTATTTAAACTTGAGATATCCCCAAAGACCCATTCATTGAAGACTTGATGCCTAATTCAGATGGGTCTGAAAGAGTTGACTGAATCACAACAGTGTTGGTTTTATCAATTAATCCACTGGTGAGTCCTTTAGCTGAATGACCATTAGAAACAGGACTTATTGGGAAGAAATGGGTCCCTAGGGTCATGCTTGTAACAGTACGCCCCTTCTCTGGCTCCTCCTCCTGTTCTCTGGCTTTTCCCCTGTGGCTGTCAGGAGACCGACAGCTTTCCACTGCTGTTCTTCCACCACTTTGATCCTGCCTTGGAGCCAGCTCACCGTGGAACAAAGCCCCTGAAACTGGAAGCCAAAATAAGCCTTTCCTCTTTTAAGTTTTGTATGTTAGGTATTTTGTCCCAGCAACAAAGAGCTAACACAAAAAGTAAATCCAGTCCTACCTCTAGAGGAAGATATCATCCCCAAAATCTCTATAATCTGTCATATGAAATATCTGGTATTAAATTAAAAGAAAATAAGCACATGAAAAGCACAAGGGTCTAGGTTCGATCCCCTGTGCAGCATGCCGTGCCAGCCCCACGTGGTCTGAATGTGGTGGCACAGGCCTGCAGCTGGGGGCGCTGAGATAGCAGGATCACTATGATTCACACTGAGTAGCAAGATCTGGCGCCAAACAAATAAATAAATAAATCTAAAAAAAAAAAAAAAATACACTCGAACTCATTGAACTTAGCTAAAATGAAACAAAGTATCTTCCTTTTACAAAGAACCTGTTGTAGCTCAAATAGTCATGTGACACATTTCTGGCCAATAGTGGTTCAGAAGCTCTTTAATACAGCATGCTGCTTTCAGACTGAGATGCCTTCAAATAGCTGACCTACAAAAAATATAATCTAGTTCTTATTTTCACATGATCTCTTTCCAAGATAAGGATAAGATAATATTACACAGGAATTAAAATCATCAAATTCCAGGTCATTGCCTGAGAAGAGTTGATGCAAAACTATCTGTCTTTGATCTCTGGAATTTATATCAGTTCAGTTGAGAGATCACAGGGGCCTGGGTGCTGGCTTGCTTTTTTGTGCATATTGGTTACACTGTGGCAGAATCATACATGTATATGACATATTTGGATCATTTTCACCCTTCTCACCTCCTCTGCCTTCCCCTCCTCCACCTTGTTCCCTTCTTCTCTAACACCCCTTATATTTCATGTCACTGCTCCTCACCCCACTTTTATTTAAGATTCCACATATGGCAGAAATTATGTGTTATTTCTCTAAGTCTGGCTTACTTCACATAACACAATGGTCTCCAATTCCATCATTTTCCTGCAGATGACATGATGTTGTTCCTCTTATTAGTTGAATAATACTCCATTGTGTGTACATACAGCACATTTCCTGTACCTGCTCATCTCTTCTGTATTGGATCACAGTACACATGGGTTTGCAGTTATCTCTACAGTGTGCTGGCTTTAATTCTTTGGGGAATATATGAGATCACAGGTTTTAATCATGTCTCATATTTGAAACATGGAGAGGAACTGGGAAACCAGCTTTCTTCTGAACCTGAGACCATAATGAAGAGCTTAATGTTTTTCCTAATCCAGCCCAGAGCAATACTTTTATAAAATACAATAAAAATGAGTAACTAGGAAAATGAGAAGTTTAAAAAACATATAAAATACTTTACTAATATTATATTTTTAAATGAAGGGACATAAACCACTTTAATTAAATTGCTTTTGAAAAAATACTTTGAGCCTTGCTCTCAATTTTAGTACTCATCTTACATTGTCTACCAAAAAGTCATTCATGTACTGACCCCAAACCACAGACCATACTTGGAGGGGACAGATTCAGCATGGTCTTCATCTGCTAAGGCTCTTAGAACAAAGTGTCCCAGACAGAGTGACTCCAAAGAGATTTATTTGCTCAGTCTGGATGCTAGAAACCCAAGATTTAGCTATAGTAGGTTTGATTGTAGGTAGGTTTGATTTCTTCCATGGCCTCACTCTTAAGGGTGTGGACTACCATCTGCTTGCTGTGCTCACACCGGGCCTCTATTAATAAGCTTTCCCATGGCTGGGACAAAATATGCAACACTCACAACTTAGAGAAATAGAGGCTCACTATGGCGCATGCTTTTAGAGGATTCAGTCTGTGGTTATCTGGCTCCAAGGAGGAAGCACCATGGCAGGAGGGTCTTTTAGAGCAGAGCTTCTCAGTTGGTGGCAGGAGGAAGCAAAGCAGGAGAGCAGTACCAGAGAGGAATGGCCTGGAGCCAGATATGTATGCAAGGCCACTCCTCAGGCCTCACCAGATCCATCCAGAGAAAGCCCTGCAAGGCTGTCAAGCCAATCAGGCTCACGATCCAACTGAAATGTCACAAGACCTTGGCTGTGTACACACATTCCCCACGCCCTGCACTACAGGCACCAACTCTGCTGGTTTAACATCCAGCCTGATGACATCATTTAGGCTCTCTCTCCAAATTCAGTCATCTTTTTGGGTTCAAGTACTAATATGCCAACTTGCAGAGGTGCAGAATTCAGCCTATAAAAGGAGTAAAGCTCATATAAGTATTTTATCCTGCATCATAAGCATACACTAATAAGAAGGGGAAAGGAAAACTCTTTTAAAAAGTCAATGAAGGGGGCCTGGCCCTAGCTCAGTCCTTTAAGTGGCTGCTTCCACAAAGCTGTCAGCCTCAGGTTGCTGGAGTTCGAACCTCACAACTCTCCCACTGGCCAAAAGTGCCCTGAAGGCATTCGAGGAACAAAAAAAAAAGTCAATGAAAAAAAGAAAGAAAGTGAAAGAAAGGAAAGAAGATGAAAGGAAGTTATTTATGCAAGATTCATAGATCCGTAGTTCTTAAAACAGAAAAGGTTATTTATAGCAAAGATCCTAACAACCCACATCATATATGTCTCTCGTGCTAGCCTTCCACCTTCTTCATCTATCGCATTGATCTCTAAATAAATTTCTTCCAAATAATTTCTAAGTGGTCAAAAATGCTAATGAATACTTCAAGAAACAATTGAAGAAAGGAACAGATTTTGAACAAACTTACCCAACATTCCTCGCCATGACTGTTGCACTTGCTATCCTTTTCCATTTACATTTACATCTTGTTTAGGTTTCCTTGGGATTTCATTTTGATACGTGAGTTCTTGTGTGCTCCCTCAACTTGGTGACAGGGGCAGAGCTGAGGACAGAACTGTAAATCAAATGGTTTTTCTAGTCCATTTGAAGAGGGTGCTAGAAGACAGTGCTATCATTTGTCTATATCTCTAGCCACTGTGGCCACCCCCTATGTGCCCTGACATATCAAATATTTTGTCAGGAACCACATAAACTGTGACAAGACGGATTGTGTCTTGGAGTGGAGATTTCTTCCCTCATCTTTGCCTGCAGTACTTGTACTTTCAAGTTGTATATTTTATTTCTACAGACATGTTAGTTGCCTTTTCTATTTCCATAGTAATCTGTTGGCTTAACTTGAACATCTCTAAAAGACTATTCCAGAATCTGGCACATACAACCCAATATTTCTACATAGTAAGTTTGTGTAATATCTGATGTAGCAGTTCTATTCTTGTTAATATTTCATCAAAGTTGATAATCATCAGATTACTTAAAACTGCATTTGTAACCACAAAATAAATGCTTAAAAGCCATGCTTCAGACTGCATGCATTTAAAAGCCCTCCAACCAGTATATAACCACTCATAAAGTGTTTTGTGAGTGACTTATGATCCTTTCTTAAGTCATATGAAATTAGAATTTTTAAGTGAAGCAATGATATATAAGATACAAAGAACTGCATTTACAAATTATATCATAGAGTCATATTTGGTCATGCAAACTTAGATTTTGTTAAATTTACAGATAAAGATAAAAATAATCTTTCCTCACAGTACCCATACCAACCCATAACAGTTAATTAACTATTGTTAATTTTCAAATGACAGTTAACATCTGGCCATATTTTAAAATGCATTTCTAGCTTTTTGTTTCCCTGGAAACATTTTATATTATTAAGATTTGCTTAAAATAGATTGTCTGGGCCATTGATTCTTAAGCTGAAAAAAAAATGGAGTTGTACTAAAAGTCTGTAGGACTTTAATTCCTGTATTTCTTTAAGGAACTGGATGTTTATCATCTTGTGATTTAGATGCTGCAGTTCTTTTCTTTAAATTTCATATTCTATTTCTTCTACTAAAATGTAAGCCCCAAGAGCACAAATTATACTCATCTGTTTTATATCCCTGTGCTGATTAGTTTGTGCTGCTGTAACAAAATATCTGGGACTGAGTAATTTATAAACAACAGCAATTTATTCCTCAGAGTTCCAGAGTGTGGAAGGTCTTCCATCAAGCTGCCAGAAGAGAATAGCTGTTCTCTGCTTCCAGAATAGTCTTTTTTTTTTTCCCAGAATCGTCTTGTTGCTGCATCGTCTCTTGGAGGAAGGGACAGACGGGTGCTGTGTCCTCACCTGGAGGTGGGGATGAAAAATACAAGGGGGCCCACTAGCTCCCTCTGGCCCTTCTATAATGGCATGCATCTCTTCCATAAGGGCAGAGCCCTCAGGACCTAATTCTCTATCAAAGTTCTCACCTTCCAACACTATGGTCTTTGTATTTAAATCCAAAGTGTGAATTTTAAAGACACACATTCAAACCATAGAAACCTCCTACAGCAATGCTACTCAGTGCATTAATCTTCCCATTGTTGGTTCACGACTAGATCAGGAGCTTGCAACAAACTATAATTTAACTACATAGTAAATCAGTTCTGTCAATAAGCACATTGTTCAGTTCAGTCAAATTATTTCTTTGCAGGATATTTTTATTGTTGTTTGGTTTGGTTTGGTTTTTCCTAGTAGAGGAAACTGCACCCACAGCCTTCACACTGAGCTTCTTTCCCAGCCATTTTTAAAAATTTTTATTTGAGACAGGATCTCATTAAGTTGCCCAGAGTGGACTTAAAATTGTTAGCCTCCTGCCTCAGCTTCTCAGAATCCTTGGATGGCAGGGTGACTATCTTGATAAAAGAAGCAGTGTGTTGGTTTATGTTCTGGTATAAGTGTCCTATCTCTTCATGACAAATGGTTCTGGGAAAAGCGCCAGTCCACAAGGCATGCCTTCAGTGGCACTGATCCATAGTTTTCTGAAAGACTCCTAGTAGCTAAATATTGGACACCCATGCGGGAAGAAAACAGTGAGAAGAACTATAGTGATATGATAGGGGAGGGAAGGACAAAACCCACAGTAGCATTTGATCTATTAAGTAAGATAAAATATTTAAATAATCAGATAGAAAATAGAATTATAGAGCCAGGCCAAGTAATGTATGTTTGTAATCCCATCACACTGGGGCATAAACATCACCACTCTAGACTTGGTGAGACCCTGTTTTAAAAGTAAATATTTAAAGATAAATCGGTGTAGCACACTGTGAAGAGGAAAGAGAGAGAGAGAGAGACAGACAGACAGACAGACAGACAGACAGACAGACAGACAGAGGGAGACAGAGACAGAGACTCATAAATTTATAAGAAAAGCCATATAAAGCACCATGGAAATTCAGATGAGGAAAGAACCTAATACTAACAAGTCACAGGGAAAGGTCATGCAGCAACTTCTTCTTTGAAGGAAAAAGAGAATGCTGAATGGTGGAATTGGCTTGGAGGCCATCAGCAGGAACAAAAACAAGTAGGAGAAAGATTTAGGAGACCACTGAAATTTGCTTACTGCCTTTCTCATTGCTTGACATCAGGCCAATATTGAACCTCTGCACATTCTCTTTTCCTCATTTGTTTAAAGGAGGAACAATAAAAATAATGTTTATCTCATAAAATGAAGATCAAATAGCTTAATTCAGATAAAGCGCTAAGAGCCATGGTTAGTAGTCAATAATTGTCAACCTTTGTTGAATGTAATTATTATCATTCATCACCTTGCATTTATGGAAGGCTAACTTTGCATTAGCTCCTTTGGGCTTTTAATGCTTTTGATTTTATGCCACAGAAAATAAAAGGCTTTTGAAGTTTTGTATCACCATAGGAGAGATGGAAGGAAAAAGTGGCTTCAAGTCAGAAATGTAATGGCTGCCTACAATTAAAGAACAAAAGGAGAGAGAAATATTAGTAAAGGTTACAAAAGGCAATGTCTGAGAGGCAGGAAGAGAAGCAGGTAAACTTAAATCTGAGCTAGGAAAAAAAGATTTTAACAAATAGAAGATAATAATGGCAATAGGTAAGGGGAAGAAGAGGTTCGCAAAGTTGAGAATATGAGGTCATTCACAGAGATATGTAAGAGAGTTTCTTCAGGTAGTCAAAGCAAAAACAAGATTGAAGAAGTCTGAGAGTAACTGGCAAAGAAGTGGAAACAATAAGGATATTATAATCCTTTTATACTTTCTGTGATTGCAAATGAATTTCTATTTATAGACCACTTAATTGCCAGTCAGCAACTACAAAAGGAAGTTTGTCTTGCTCTGAAATGAAGAGACATCTGCTGTTTCTCCGCCCTGCCCAAGCCCCATCCTTCTGTGTTATCTTCCTCTACCCTCTAACAATAAGTACAGATTCTTAAAGGAGAAATTATGAATCCTAAATGAAGCACCAAGCAGAAAGCGTGAGTCAGCCCTTCTGCCATAGTAGACATTTTAACATGTAAAATGTGAGCACTTTCATTAGTCATATTTTGCTCCTGCTGAAATAAGCCAATCAGTCTATAAAGAGAAATACTGATTCCAGTTTTCAGAAGGAATTGAAAAATAAATCACTCTAAGAGCATGCAGACCCTTGTTCCATTTACTTCTGAAGTACAGCTCCACTGCTGCCTGTCTGGTGACCTTTTTACTCAACATGTTTTTCATGACCCAAAATGTTCACCTAAGAAGGCAAGAGCCTTAAGGGACTCTGAGTCAGATATCAGTATTTCTTGTGGCTTATAATGACCAAATACAAGACAGAAGTTATAAGCAAAAGAAGTTCTCAGATGCTGGAAAATATTGAAACAACAGTGAGATGTAGTGGTAGTATTTATTCGTTGAATGGAAGAGGAGAAGGCAATAAAACACTCTTCAGATTAAGGGGAATAAAGAAGATAGTGGAAGACAGAGAAGTTGGGCTTGGATCTCAGCCTATAACTCAAGTATGCAATTAATTTAAATTGTCATTTTCTGAAATATAACTTTATTTCTCTCCAATGACACCATCTTCTATGGTTGAAATGCTATACTATGTCAGTCTCGCCTCTATCCACCCAGGTTTTTATCAAGATGATAAGGATACTTAGAGTCCTTAAACATGTCTGGGTAGGAAGAGTTAGAAGTTTGATCCACCACTGTCTGCTAAGATGGACCTTCAAGACTGGTGGCTCTCTACTGTGTTCACATTGTAACAATAGCAGGAGACCCTCACCAGTGCCTTTACAGGATGCTAAGGGTGCAGTCACTTGCAAATGACAAAAGACTTAACTTGTGTATATAACTTTGTTTTTCTTTGCAATTATCCCAGGAAACCTTATCCTCTCTAAGATTCACAGAACTTCTCTCCCTTCCACCACCCCAGAGAAGTCTTCTAGTTCAGGAAAAGAGTTGAAGAAGTATGAGAACTCTCCTTCCATGTTTTCTTTCTATACTTTCGGTTCATTCTTAGCTGCCTCCCCACCCTTAAGGGCTCAGGCTATTGGATACCAAAGCCAATAATACTCACTCTGCCCTATCCTTCCACTGACATCTTAAATATAGATGAAGATTTCATGACTTGAAGGAAAAAAAAAGAATAAATATTGAGGGGGCATGAACACAGGTTAATGTAGCCCCCAATGTAGAAAACTTTAAAAATGAAACTTAAAAAAGGGTAATGGCCCTTATTAAATGGGTTGAACAGCAAAACAAGAAGCTAAGAGTTTCCTAGAGGAAGCAGAGAACTGAGGGCTAACAGATGATTCGGAGGATTGCTGAATAGCAGAGAGAGCCAGGGCTCTGGGATGAAAACTCATCCATAAGCTTTCAGCCCTGATTCCAGCTTCTCTCAGTCTCTGCAACCTATGACTGGCCTGAAAGAGAAATGCCCAGAAAGGGATATAAGGGGAGGGAAGTAGTGAAAGGCTGCTGGGGGTAAAGGATATTGGGATGCTGGTGAGGAGCTTCTATGCAGTGGGATGTAGGGTCCAGCCTGCTGAGGGGTGTGATGGTGGTGGACTGGAGTAAGGAACCTAGATAATAGGGAAGAGTTATGGAAGTAAACATCCCAGTGAAGGTAAGGAGCTGCCTCAGCAGAGATGGGGCCAAGGGGCTGAAGGAGAAAGGCCTGAGATGACAGAGAACATGGCTTGGGAGTCCATGTCCCTTCCCTATGCTAAGAACCAAATCTAATATGAAAGCCAGAGGGTCCCAACCTAAGCCAACATCTATCTGAGAATCAGAACTCTATGAGCATCCATGGGCTCTCAAAAACTAAATGGGGACAAGAAACCCTACAGAAGCCTGAAACTGCCTTCACCAATAGGTCCTTAATTCAGTTCCCAAAAATCTTATGAAAACTAGGTGCATTCACAGACCTGCAGCGAAAACAACTCTAAACAATTCAAGAACTTCATACATTGTAAGATCTACTGCCTGGGGGCTGTTGACTATTTCCAGAGAGTATTAGGATTTTTTTCCACAAAAACAAGCAGGCTTTATTGCAGTATTACAAACCACTTTCCATTTTGGCAATATTTTACAATGCACTTTGCTTCAAGGGTTGAGAAGGAGGTGGGAAATGAAAAAGGGAGATTTCAACAACATGGTGGTGCCAGTGGAGGCACCGGTGGAGACCTAAGTGCAGGCACAAGGATTTTAGTCTCCAGCTTGCACATAGTGTTTTTCTTTTCTTTAGGCAAACTAAATTTCATCACTGCTTTTTGTATCCTACGTTTTTCTATTTACCTAGAATAATATGTTCCACAGAGTGACATTATTCAAGGATTAAGGTTCACAATGCATTTTTAAAGCTGGTGAGTTGGCCATCATTATTATTTCCATTTTGCCACTGAAGAGCATTATTTACCATTTCTAGAGAAACTCGAAGCTTCCCGGAGATTTAGTGTCATCATCTGATGGACGCAGGTGACCTCCTTACAGAATGAGATGGCACATGCCACCTTTCAAATAATAAATGGGAGCAGTGGCATATCATAAACAGAACTGGCATCTGAACACACACAGAGTTCAGTTACCTCTTTTTTTGGAAACCCAGTTTCTAATCCTGCTTTAGAAATTCACCTCTCATTCTTTGCTAGTAATGGTTCATTTCAATGGCATCTGCTTACAGAAGACCTCAAAATAAAAATGCAGTCATCTCTATGTCTTCTTTACATTTGCTTCCTGGAAAATTAATACTCATACAGAATGTCTCACTGCTTTCTGTTTTAATATCTGGGAGAACTGGCAGCTACTAACAAGCCCTGCAGCAGACATTCAAGGAACTAAGCGAACATGCAGATGCCCAGCCCCCTCAAAGAAAGGATTTTTTAATAGGATGGGCCAGTAGTATAACCAACATCTCTCGAGGACTTTGGAGCAAACATAAAGGAAAACATTTCTGTGGAAACTTTAAGGAAACCTGAAATTCTCAAAGGTATAGAGAAATTTTTTCAATTCTTACCTCAAAAGGAGACAAGAACACAGATATTGCCTGGTAATAATTCCATTAAGGACAGCCAGCAACAGAATTAGTCAAATATCATCAGCAAGCTACAAGAACACTAAATTTTCTTTTGTTTATTTATTTTTAATAATTTTATTGAGAAACAAATAGCAATGATACAGTTTCAAAACCAATTAGTAGGACAGTTTCAATAATTAGCACATTGCATATTGTTGTCTTAGTGATTATTCATTGTACAAGATGCAGACATGATATCCTGTCCACAAATACTATTAGTACAAATCTTTATATTCACTGAGTTAAGAGAATATAGTTCTTTATGTCTCCTAACTACTTTGAATATACAGATACAAAATGGTCATTCATCTGTATCCTCTTTTTTTCTTTAGTTTTATCAGAGATGGGCATTCCATTGCCATTTAAATCTTATAGGTGTATGAATTCAGCAAAATATTCCAATAAAGTCCAGGAGTCCATAGTAGTAGTGGGTTTTCCATAAGACTGGCAATGTCAGAAGTTGTTGACTTGAGCCTTTTTCAGCTCAGCATATTAATATGGCTTTACTTTTTATTCTTAGTTTTTATACTTTTCTGCTGGATGGTTAAGACCAAGATAAAGCAAGACCTATATAAGAACAAATGTAGCTTTTGTATCTGATAAGATCAGTCAAATCCCCTCAGGATTTATCCTGAAACCCTGTACAGCAGTTTGTAGAACCTTTGTCAGTGTCGGCCATCTGGATGAGTCACGGCCCTTGCTTGACCAGTTTGCTATCTGTGAAAGCCTGAGAGAATGTTTTCTCTCTGTGTGACTCTCCTTAGGCACACTCTACATCATCGATCACTTTCCTCTGTGGCCCCATAATAGATTGGGGCACCACTGAGTTACATGATGTTGCAGTACAAGTTCTCCCATGTCCTGAGTCTTTACTGACCTTGAAAGGCTAGGACCAAAATGTTGGTTGTCCTTACAGCCATCCTTTTTCTCTAATTTTTGGTCTGCAAACTTAAGTTGTTAACCCTCCAGAAGAGAAGCTCAATGATATTATTACCCTACAACATAGGCAGTTGAGCTTAACTTCACTATCTATCCGTATATCAAACATCTTACACATAACATGGAACAGGTGTTTTCTATAAAATATTGATACATTAACCTTTAAGTCTCTACTGAATATGAAGAAAAAATGTAAAAATAAAAAAATATTTTTAAAAATAGGAATAAACAATTACATATTTTTACATAGAAGTTTAGAAATCTCACCATATACAGCATTGTAGCATGACAGTCCTGTGACTTTTTTTCTTGTCTCTTGTTTTCATTTATTACACTTTTTTTAAACAAACATTTACTTGAGAGACAGTACGGCAGTAATTGGTATGACATGACAAGCAGTACAAATTGAGAAGGCCAGAATGACAGGCATTCCAAGCATGACCCTAGTATTACACATTGCTCTCTTCGGTGCAGTTGCTTAGCTCACAGGTATCAGTATAAATAGTTCTTCAGGGTGAGAATCTTACTAATTAACTGCTAGCTTCAAAAACCTGCTGAAGATTTTCAGGATCGTTGCCTTACCCATCTTGTACATATAAATGTATGGCTCTGCCCCTGTCATGTTTCATAGTTTTTCTCCTTGCCCTCTCTTCATTGTCTATTCCTCAAGTTCTCACTTTCCTTTTAATTGTGTTATACCTTTCTATTTTTGTTTCTTCTTTTGAAGAAACACCAAATTTTCTAGAGAGTTAGTGACACCCCTGAAACCATTTCCAAAGGCTCAGTCCACACAGCCTTTCATCCGGGTCAGGGGGCTACCTTGGCTCCACTCATTCTAGGAGAGCTGCACAAAGCATTAAGTAGCCACTGGAAGAAAGACACTTGCTTACTAGAACAAGCCAGCCAATCCCGTGCTCACAGTTTCTGAACACCTCGTTTACTTGACTCTTAGTACATGATGTGCCCTTACTCTCTTGCCCTAACTACCCCACAGTCAGTTACCGTCCCAGACAACTACGGATGGCTCCTGCACCCCAAAAGAGTTGGAATTACTCAAACTAGAAAATCCTAAACCTGCTTAATCTGCCTCACCTGTTCTTTCCTCTGAAAACCACAACATAACTTCTCACCTATGATTTCCGTTTTTCTGCTGTCTCCTGACCAAACCTGTGGCCTTTTCCTCTGACCCTTCATGGCCCAGATACCCAGATCTTTGAATCTGTGAGTGTAATAAAGACCCTTTCATGGCAATTTTCTACTCATTTATTGGTCTCAACTATACCTGAAAATAATAATAAGACTGAAAACAAGCACATGTCTTGCATTCGTTCAGATGCTCCATAATTAATATTAAATAAGTGGGTCCAGGCAGATGATAATTGAGGGGCAGATGGACAGAATGGTCACTTTTTATGAAGGCATTCTGTGCTGTGAAGAAATTATTTCTCTCACTGTTATGGCTTGTGTCTAGATATCTCCCCCAAACCCTCATGCAGTCATGTGGTAGGCTTGAAGAGTTTGTGATTGATTCGTGGTCCAGTGCTGGCATTATGGGCATGAGAGCTACACCCACCCTGGGGTGGGTGGGTAGGCTGAGTACCATCTAAGGAGGGAAAGAGGCTGGCTTTCCGCTGCTGCTCTGCCCTTTTTGCTCTTGCTCTTTTCCTGCTTCCATGCACTGTTGCCCTTGTGCCGTACAACTCTGTCTTGGAGCCCGCCAATTATGGTGAAACCTCCACAAACTAGGAGCAAAAATAAACCTCTCCTTCCTTAATTTAGAGTGTCAGGTTATTCTGTCCCAGCAATGAAAGAAGAAAGTAACCAACCCAAAATTGGTACTAGAAGAGTTGGGTCATTGTTGTCATGCTGCCTGGCCATGTGACCTAAGATGGAAGTGTTAGGGTGGAGCTCGGGAGGCTTCTCTTGAGAAGGACTGCATTTGGCTGCTGGATTCTAGGTAGCGTATTGTCCCTTTGGTCCTAATTTTGCTTGTGGTTAGAGGCATCGGCTAGGTAGCCAAAAATTTCAGTGCAGTCTACTGTTGGGATGGTGGCATGGTCAGTGCTGACAGCTTTTGCCCAGACCTCTGTTTGAAATTAAGAGCAAAGATCCAGAATAGTGATACGAAACACTTGGCCAGAAGGAAGACTCAAGTGGAACTGTGGGTGGCAAGGATGAAATAGAGGAAAATGTGGTGGTTAAGAACAGGACAATAGGAAAATAAACTGAAGCCTTTCACCTGAAGATAAGAGTGTATTTATAAGGCAGGAGACCACTGTAGGGTTTTTAGTTTTTTGGGGTTTTTTTTGGCAGAACCGGGGATTGAACTCAGGCCCTTGTGCATGCCAGGCAAGCACTTATTCTACTGAGCTATCTCCCCAGCCCCAAACCCCTGTTTTTTAAATCTTGCTATGTGTTGTTAAAAGTTAGTGGGAAAGAAGGACTGTGATTGTAATAGTTCTTTTATTTTGATGTTAATGTCATTTTTAGATATATATTTGTAATCAGGTTAGTCAAAATATTGTGTTTTAACCTTGAATTTTGGTCACCCTTTGAATATTTTACATTTGGTGCAGGAATGAATGCAGTAAGAATTGTATGCATATAATTGTAATATTAATGTAAATCTGAATAGACCAAGACATATTATCTTTTCACAAATCTACCACTGGGGACCATAGATTGAGGAAATGTGTATGGTTATCAAATTGACCAGGGTGGATTTGGAGGACTGACAACTGGTGGTCAACTTGTAACACACAGCTGAACTATGCATGGTGCTGGGTGTGTGGGGCTCATCTGACGATTTTTGGCAGCAGCATAAGGGGCAGAACTGAAGAAGACAGGAGGCTGTTAGGGAGCTGTTCGTGTTCTTGGAGGAGCATGTCATGCTGGCTTTCCTGATGGACCTGAGTCTTCTCTTTATCAAAAGAGCTCTGGACCCTTCTGTTGCTGAGAATGGCTGTGGCTCACTTCGGCAGAGCTCTGGTCCTCACCTTGAGCATCACTTCCTGGCTCTGGAGGACAAGACAGTACACTGTTCAGTGTCCTGGAGAAGCTTGTCATGTTGGCTTTTCTGATAAGAACTCAGCTGTTTTCATCTTCAGAGGAGTTCAAGACTTCAGTGTTGCTGAGAACGGCTATGATTCTTTTCAGGGGTCCAGAGTTCTTACTTTGAGCATTGCTTTCTGGCTCCAGTACAAAACCCTCAACTTGCTAGTGCAGACTTTCTAGATCCCACCACTGACCTTTGGGCCTTCCCAGCATAGATCCATGAAAGAGACCTGCGTGAGACATTGTCATGGATTCTAGACTTCCAGGTGGACTCCTGGGAACACTGTTATGAGCTCTAGGTCTTCAACTGGACTCATGCAGGATATTAACATGGGATCCAGGCCTTCAGCTGGATGTTTTTGGTCTTTAGTGGATGGATAGATTTCCTGCACTCTCTTTGTATATGACTATTTGGGTTACTACTATAAAATAATCTTATAAATTATGTGTCCTGTATTAAATTGTATTCCTCTTGCAAACCCTATACTACAATAGTCACTAAGCTGGAACTCCAGGAAACTCACAAAGATCCAACACCCAAGTAAACCCCTGCCCCTGTAACCAAGAAAAGTCATCACATTTGCAAACAACAGATTTTCTGAACTGGAAGGTGGTCTGCTTACCTGGAGTCATTGCTACAGGTGAAAAAAACAACCAAATTCAGAGAGGAAATGGCCCATCTGCTGATGAATGTCCAAATTTTAAAAACCATAGCTGTATCCCTCTCCTGTTTCCCCCTTCCATGCCCATCATTGGACAATTTAATCAGTTCAGAGCTGCTTGGGAAAGGGCTTGGTTAGAAGTGGCCAAACTTTTAATATGACACTGGGATCATAAAGCCCATACTTTTATTCTTTAAGGACTGTGTTAGAGGTATTTTTGAAATTGGGGTAAGTTTGGAGCTTATTCTGAAGTTGGGTATTCAGGGTGTGGAATGGGACCAGATTTATTTTTTTCTATTCATGGTTTCATAAGACTACAGGGGAGAAGAAAAATGTCTCATACATTTGAAATAGAAACTGTCTGTTGTGGATTAGTTTTAAGGTATTATATGCCTCTCTTGATTTCAAAGAGCAGATGAAAATGGAAAATTGTCAGCTATTCTAAGAATCACATAATCATAATTATCAATTTGAATTCCTACTACGAATACTAGCAACCACAGTGAAATGATTTATCATCAAACACATCTCGAGATTTTAATTGTGTGCACTTGAATGTATTTGCATATTCTTAGCATACTTCATCATTTTCATTCCTGATAAAGCATTTCTGAAAAAACTATACTCTGTCAGTTCAAAATGTATTGTTCTTGCATATCTCCAAAAACCGGGGGTAATTGCTATCATATTCTGAATATATTTAGGATTAAAAGTAACCTGATTTTTATGAAAAAGTGCCACAAAGCTAAGATTTCAAAAATGCTGATATAGGTGTCTAATGTTTAATGTTATTCATGTCCAACTGCATAATATCACCTAAGAATTTTTCCACAGCAGCTGAAACTAGGCTAGGAGGATTTCAACTGAAAGTAAAACTTCCTATATGCCCACCTTCTCCCTGCCTTCTTAAGAAGTGAAGAGGTTAGAAAAGATGCTGAAAGGACACAGAGACTGATAGGGCATTAAGGAACTCACCCTCCTACAAGGCTCCTTCACTCTTCTTCCACACTTGCATCACAGGCTCCAGCATAGAGTTTTTGCTCTACAAGAGCAGAAGTAGGTTCAGAGAGTCCTGAGCAAGTTAATGTATCACAAATGAAAAGAAATGATAATAATGCTATTTAATGAACCTAACAAGAGTGCAAATCCAACCTTTCCACTACCAAAAATCCACTATGAATTTGCACAAGTCCACTTGTATTATTTACACATTCCACTTAACTTATGTTTTCATTATATATCTAAAGTAGTATTGATAAAAATAAATAAAATAAATAAAGTAGTATTGATATACACTTTTAGCAATGAAAAGATCTTAGGTGGAACTAAGCATTGTTCACTGAAAATTAACCCTATTCTAGCCAAGGATATCAGTTCAATTCTCTTATGTAATGCTATCAAAAAGAAAGTGTTACATACTAGACAATAAATAACATAGCTTTAAATTATGTGAAGCAAAAATTAATGAAAATATAATAGAAATAAGAATTTCCACCATTGAAGGATTATATTTAACATACTTTTTTGAGGAAAGTTCAAACAGAAAATAAATTGGTGTGAAATATCCAAAACTATTTCTAATATTCAGAGAGAGAGAGAGAGACACGGGGGGGAGGGGGAGATAGGCATATCTCTGCCTACTTACTAGACCTAAAATCTTTAAAGGTTAAAGAATTGATCTTATGTATATCACTTGTTGAACTCCAAATGAATGTAATTATTACCTGCAATAACAAAAATACAAATGAAAATCCTTATGTGTTTGGCAATTTTTAAAAATGTTTTTAAGATTATATATTTATTTTGTATTTATTTATTTGACACAGGGTCTCACTACACAGCTCAGACTTGTAGTGATCCTCCTGTCTCAGCCTTCCCTGCACTGGGATTACAGGTGTGCACCACCACACCCAGTTTGGGGGCCTGCATGGTGCACCCAGGGCTCCAGAACTGGCATGGTATGTGATACCAGGGATCCAACACAGGTCCTTGCACTTGCCAGGTAAGCACTCAGACCTCTGAGATATCTCCCCAGTCTGTGTGTGGCAATTTAAAAGCATAAATTGAGGCCTGGAGTTATAGCATGATGACAAAGAGTTTGCCTAGAATGTTCAGTCATAGGTAAAATCCCCAGAACAGAAAGAGCAAAACAAGTACAAATTGAATAACTCACAGGTTGAGAAAGAAATCACAAGGGAAACTTTAAAATTCTTGGAAGTGGGATAATAACAAAAATAGTACATGCCCTAAGAGATTTTTAAAATTAAGGTCAAGTGGTATTTATGGTGAAATTTACAATATCATATGACTTATAATAGAAAAGTGATGATGCTCAGATTTTTTCTAAATACCAAAGAAAGTATGAAAAATACAGCTAAGAACATGAAATAACAGAGAATAAATAAATGTAAGGAATGCAAAAATTAAAACTAGGTTATTTGAAACTAATGAAATTGACAAGCCTGGACTGGCCAAATGGCTCAGCGGATTAAAGCACCTGCAAGCAGGCACAGAGGCCAGGGGTTTAATCCCTGGGCCTGCGATGCTGGCCCTGCCCCCGGGGCATGCAGAAAAGGCAATTGAGACTGGGTGTGGTGGTGTAAGCCTGTAACCCCAGCTTTGGGAGGCTATAAACAGGCAGATCACTACAAGTCCAATCCAGTAGTAAGACCCTGAACACCCTGTAGAGCCTTCCCTAAAATACAAATCAAGAAAGAAAGAAATGAAAGAAAGAAAGAAAGAAAGAAAGAAAGAAAGAAAGAAAGAAAGAAAGAAAGAAAGAGAAGTTGACAAGCTTGACAAATTAAATCAAAAACAAAATAATACTGGAATGAAAATGGAACAAAATTATAAGTACTACAAATACTAAATACATAATAGCAATTTTATGGCAATAAAAGTGAAAGCTAAGATGACATGGGCAAATCCTTGAAAAGAAAAATTTACAAGATTGCCTGAAGAATTAAACGAAACCAAAATATACTTATTAAAATTTGCAATCAAATAAGTCACCAAAAAAATGACTAAACAGAAAATATTAGTTTTACAAACCTGGACTAACAAGTTTCACCAAATATTCTAGGAAAAAAATGATTCCTAAGTTCTCAAAGGCAGGAAAAAAAAGTCATTCCTCAACTTGCTTCATAAAGCTAGCATGACTTTGCATTTATAACTGACAAAGGCATTATGAGAATAAAATAGCAACTGAAATGTTATATACTCACACATGCCAAAATTTTGTTCATCCAGAAATTTTTTTAAAAAATAGAGAAATAGCAAAGAACTAGTGAAAAAAAGATACTTTTAATGCCTATAACTTATCATAATTTAACTTTAAAAACTTGTTAGCCAGTAAGGAGAAGGCAAGTGTAAGAGGAAGTTTAAATAAATAAATAATAAACTTGATGTGATCATTACTAATAAAGATATCCAAATAACTAATCATAACAAATGGAGTCTGTGTGCATGTGTGTATTTCTAACAATGAATTTAGTAAAGTTTTATAAGATTTTATAGGCATGCTAATTAGTAAAGGCCTTCAAAGAACATCTCGTTTAAGTAGATATATGAGGCGTAAAATGTTCATGGATTGGAAGGGGCAATATCAAAACAAATCAATTCTCTGCAATGTGATCCCCAGTTTCAATATATTTGTAGTCAAATTACAAGTTTGTGTGCAAGTAAATATATGTAACTTGTCAAACAAGAAATCCAAAGTATATATAAAATAACATAAAAAGAAACATAATCAAAATAGTCTCAATAAACAAACCGGTGAATCTTCCTGTACCAGACGTAAAAATTTTTCAAACTGTATCACTAACATATTATTATTAGGCAGCAGATCAATGAAACAGAGTAGAAAGCTCAAAGCAGAATTGAAACTTCATGTCAGAACTGGCATTTCATCGCAATAGAGAAAGGATAGATATTTAATAAATATTACGGAGGTCATTATTATTGGTGTGGAAAAAATGAAATCAAAGCCCTGCTGACCGAGTTCCGGGAGCCCCCAGACCCAGTCCTAGCCCAGGTCCGGTGAGTGTGCGGAGGGCTTCCTGCTACCCTGCGCCGGCGGGACCAGTCCCAGCCCAGGCACAGAGTGGGCCGGACCCTCTCCCAGC
>NW_004524801.1:3222047-3223188 GCF_000260255.1 Octodon degus | reverse complement strand
CTTTCCTATGCATAAAGCTTTGGGGGCAGACAGTAAAGCCGTGGTGGACAAAGAAGACCAGACAGACTTTTTTGCCTAAACAGAGATGGGAATAAGTAAAGCAGATTCCTTGAGATTTGATAATTCCTAAATGTTTGTACCGTAATTGTTGAAGTACAAGTCCATCCCCAGTGGGGTGTGAGAGGAATAACTAAATTAGTAATTATGAAAGTTTAATTTCTGAGCCTATGCTTCCAAAACCACTGAGGTTTCTGCTCAAAAAAATGAATTTTTGAATGAAGTGTTCTCTCTCTCTAAATTTCTTTTAAAAATCTAAGATTTTGAAAATATAAACATCTCTTTGTTTACATTTATGATTAAAGTCAAAATATTTCAAGATTTCATACTTGTAATATATATCTATGTTAGAGGTGAATTTCTATAGATAGATAGATATAGATAGATAGATAGATAGATAGATGATAGATAAGAACTAAAATACATGAATTTATGTATCTACTGGACTTTGGAGTACCCAGAAGGCAGTGTATACCATTTAAAAGTGACAAGTGATGAAAATTCACCTCTAATCTTTCTGCTGCTTAATTACATTGAAGTTTGGATTAAACCAATAAATATGAAAAAGAAATGAAGCCAAAGATCCCTGAAATATGCAAGCAGCACAGATCTGGTTGGGGAAATTACCATGACAGAGAAGAACGATTCCCTTTTTCCTGGACAGATGAGACACGGAGTTGAGAACTCAGCACTGGGGAAAAGCAAGAAACAGAGCTGATGTGTTTGGGCCGTTTGCGAGTAGCAATGGAAGGTGTGGCTCCTCCTGGCCTCCTCCTCCCTCCTGTGCAGCTGAGACAGGGAGAGAGTGAAGCTGTCAGAGAATCAGCTCCCCAGACGCTGCCGAGTGCAAGGCCCAGGAGGGCTGGGAGCGAGACAGGCAAGTCACAGGAACCTACCAGATGAAGCCTCTGGGATGAAAGTGGGCATTTGTTACTGCAGTGTGGTCTGGCCTGCCTGCCTAGTAAGAAACATTATTCCAAGCCATAAATGCAATTATTCCTTGACCTGAACTCAGGTGAAATTCAGCTGTTTCCAACCGCCTAAAACAGACATTTGTGAGAGAAGCTGGCAACAGCTTTTATTT
>NW_004524801.1:3209661-3221257 GCF_000260255.1 Octodon degus | reverse complement strand
CTGCCAACGGGGTCATAAACGCAGCTACATAGCCAAGATTTGTACTGTTCTCTATGCTCATAGCCCTCATGAGCGACTTTGGGTTTCCAAGTCATTGTTTTTCCATGTATATTTTTCCAGACACAGTCAATAGTCTGAGAACGTGTTTTATGGCAACATTAATTTGGTTAAAACTCTGAATCCCCCCAAGCCCATGAGACACAGTATTGAAATGCTGAGGGCTTTATATGAAAATCTTTAAGATTGTTAACTGAAATAGCTTTTAGACACTAAAGAACATTAACTGTACATCTTTGTTTATCCAAACCTTCCTAAAAGAGTAGATAAATTAATTCAAGGACTCAAGAACATCATTTCTGTTAACACATTTGTACCTTTCATAACAAATTTTTATCACATGCTATCCCAAGGAATGTTTTTTCTGATTAAATTGTTCTGGAACAGTTTTTGAGGTATTAAAACCTCCATTGAAATTATATAATATTTAGCCAGACTTTTTTCCCTTCTAATCACCCGCATCTGCTCATATCACCATTAGAATACTAATGTCCATCTTTATACAGAAAGTATACTCTGCATTCACTGAGGAGATTGCATTGTTTTCCACTACTAGCAATTGAATCCAGTTGCACTGAGCTTCATCCCCAGCCTTGTTTGGGGAGGTGGGTCATTGTTGCTGTCATTGTTGTCATTGTTGTTGTTGTTGTTTTATCTTGAGATAGGGTTCACCAAGTCACTTATTTGGCCAGGTTGGTCTAGAACTTTGGATCTTCCTGTCTCATCCTTCCAGAAAGCTGGCACTGCATCCAGAACTATTGCCCCTCTGCCAGTTACCTCTCTGCCTTAGAGCCAGCCAACTATGAATTGAAACTTCTACAAATGGTGAGCTAAGTAAGCCTTTCCTCCTTTAACTTTTGAAGTGAGATATTTTATCTCAGCAACCAGAGAAAAATCACTAAGACATACCCCTCTGTAGGATCACAGACTGTCCTGCAGTTTGTCAAAAAACACCAGGACAGAATGCAATAAACAAGTTTCCTAACTCATGCTCTTGTCTTTATCTTCTTCTTGGTTTCTGTTTAACTTTAAATCTTACTGTTTCACATCTACATGGCTGACACTGACAAAGGATCTACAATCTGAGGTACAGGATCTCAGGATAAATCCTGAGGGGATTTCACTGACCTTATCAGACCCAAAAGCTACAACTCTTATTGCATAGGTCCTGCTTTACCTTGGTCTTAACCATCCAGCAGAAAAGTATAAAAACGAAGTATAAGAAGTAAAGTTATGCTGTTATGATGAGCTGTAGGGGACTCAGGTCAACAATCTCTGGCATTGCCAGTGAAGCAGAAGACCCAATACTATTATGGACTACTGGACTCTTTTGGATATTTTGCTGAGTTAACACACCTATAATATTCAAATGACGGAACAAAACAAAAGAGGGGATACAGATGAATGTCCATTTTGTATCTGTGTATTCAAAATGGTTAGGATAGATATATAGTTACATTCTCTTAATGAATAGAGGGATTTGTTCTAATAGTGTTTGCAAATAGGATATCATGTCCACATCTTGTACAGCTAGGAAGAATGTATGCAATGTATTAATTATTGAAACTGTCCTACCAATTTGATTTGAAGCTGTCTCATTGCTATTTGTTTCTCAATAAAATTACAGAAAAAAATAAAGAAGTGTTACAATTAAAAAAGATCTTACTGTTTCAGAGACTAAAAATGGGAATTATGCCAAGGAACTATTGATGTGCAGATACCTAACAGTAGGGCCACAGATATAGTGAGGGAACTTCCCTAGTTCTATCCTAAATTTTGTGGGGTTTTTTAATAATTTTATTGAGAAACAAATAGCAATGAGACAGCTTCAAAACTGATTAGTAGGACAGCTTCAATAATTAATATGTTGTATATTGTTGTCTTCTTAGTGGTTATTCATAGTACAAGAGGCAGACATGATATCCTGTCCACAAACACTATTAGAACAAATCTTTCTATTCATTGAATTAAGAGAAAAGTAGCTATATATCTATCCTAACTATTTTGTATACACAGATACAAAATGGTCCTTCATTTGTATCCCCATTTTTTGTTCAGTTTTGTCAGAGATGGATATTCCATTGTCATTTAAATATTGTAGGTACGTGAATTCTGAAAAATATTCCAATATAGTCCAGCAGTCCATAACAGTAGTGGTGTATCCATAGAACTGGCAGTGTCAGAAGTTGTTGACATGAGCCTTTTACAGTTCAGCATATTAATATGGTTTTACCTTTTATGATTCATTTTTATGCATTTTTGCCCAATAGTTAAGACCAAGATAAAGCAAGACCTCTATAACAAGAAATGTTGGTTTTGTATCCAATAAGGTCAGTCAAATCCCCCTCAGGATTTTTCCTGAAACCCTGTACTACACTTTGTAGATCTTTTTTCAGTGTCATCCATGAATCACAGTCATTGCTTGACCAATTTGCTCTCTGTGAAAGACTGAGAGAATGTTTTCTCTCCATGTGACTCTCCTTAGGCACACTCTACATCATCAATCACTTTCTTTTGTGGCCCCATAATCTCCTTGATCAGAAAATTTGGGACACAACTGAGTTACATGATGTTACAGTACAGTTTCTCCTATGTCCCGAGTTCTCACTGAACTTGTAAGGCAAGGGCCTAAATATTGGCTGTCCTTGCATCCCTTCTTTTTCTCTAGCTTTTGGTCTGCAACCTTAGGTTGTTAACCCTCCAGCACAGAAGTTTATTATTACCCTACAACATAAGCAGCTGAGCTTAACCTCCCTATCTGTATGAATATCAAACATCTTAGACATAGCATGGAACAGGGATTTTTCCATTAAGTATTGATATGTTAAATTTTAAGTGCCTACAGAATATGAAGAAAAAAATTTAAATTAAAAATATTTTTAAAATAGGAATAAACAATTATATATTTTTACACAGAAATTTAGAAATCGAACCATATACAGCATTGTAGCAGGACAGTAATGTGACTTTTTTCTTCTCCCTTGTTTTCATTTATTACCCTTTTTTTAAAAAAAAACAAACATTTACTTGAGAGACAGTATGGCAGTATAACACAATTAAAAGGAAAGCGAGAACTTAAGGATTAGACAACGAAGAGAGGACAAGGAGAAAATCTACGAAACATGACAGGTGCAGAGCCTTACATTTATATATACAAGATGGTTAAGGCAATAATTCTGAGAATCTTCAGTAGGTTTTTGAAACTAGCAGTTAATTGGTAGGATTCTCACCCTGACTAACTATATATGCTGATACCTGTGAACTAAGCAACTGCACTGAAGACAGCAGTGTGTAATACTAGGGTCATGCTTGGAATGCCTGTCATTCTGGTCTTCTCAATTTGTACTGCTTGTCATGTCATACCAATTACTACCATAATGTCTTTCTCCTAAATTTTGAAACTGTAATGAATGACACTTATCCTTTAACATACTCACAATATTCTTAATATGGATCACTAGATTTTCAGTTTCTTGACACCAGATACAATATTTATTCATCTATAATCTTCGTGTGTCTTAGCCATTAAGAAATACATAATAGGTGCTAAAGAAAAAACTGGAAAAAGTTGGTGGATTCTCCACAGTTAGCTAATGTTTTTCAAAAAATGGAGTGTTGTCAATGTTTTAACTGTTTTAAGCAGGTATATAACAAAATGCTGAAAAATACACAAAACACAAATTATCAGTGTAATGACTGATAATAAAGGAGCCATGTAATCACTATTGGCTGAAACATGGAGAATTACCAGCACCTCAAATCTCCATGCGGCACCCCCTAAATCCTACCTCCCTGAAGTAACAAGGTCCTCACTCACTCCCTATGACCAGTTTAATTTGGAAACTTAAGCAAAGTGTGTCACATTGCTTATTCTATTGTCCCTGTGGTTCTTTCACTCAGCTTTGTGGCTCTAGAGTTGACTCAATTTCCGGCAGGGGGTTCTAGTCTGGTCACTGTAATTGCTGTGTAGTTTTGAATTGCAAGAATATATCGGCATTTATTTTCCATTCTACTGTGGATCAGCGCTGATTTATTTATGGTGGGATCTGAGTGGGCATCTCTGGCAATCACATGTTCTGCAAATGTCTCTTGTCATCCAGTGCCTCGCCCTGACAGCAATGATGTTCAACTTAGGTTCCTTGACAAACTGCAAGACAGTCTGTGATCTACAAAGGTGTATGTCTTAGTGGTTTTTCTCTGGTTGCTGAGGCAAAATACCTCACACCAAAAATTAAGGGAAGAAAGATTTATTTAGCTTATTGTTTGTAGAGGTTTCAGTCCATGGCTGGCTGGCTCCAAGGCAAGGTGGAGGGCCACGAAATATAGCAAAAGCAACAAAAGACAGAAAGTGAGAGAGAGAGGGGCTTTTCCTGTCCCTTATGCTGTTTGCAGGCTACCCACCCCAAGGAGGGTGTAGCACTCACACCTTCAATCCCAGCACTAGACCATGAACCAGTCTCAGACTCTCGATTCAACTGTCTCTGAAAAGCCTGACACCATAAGGCATTAGGGTAAAGTAAGTTATAACATATCCTTTAGTAACCACCATTTTATTCGTTGAGTCTATGCATTTGTCTATTTTACATACTTGCAAAAAATGAAGACTTACAGTTCTTGTTTTATTGCTTTATTGGCTCATTTCCCGTGTTCTCTATTGACCCATTTCACAAACTAGACCCAAACTCCCTGGGACTGTGCCTGTGTCTACTCTGTGCCACGTAAAGTGGTCCCTGTGGACCCACAGCATAGCAGGGCACGTAGGAAGGGCTTCCATGGAGATGTTATTGAGATGCTCTGCCAGCTCCTGGGACAAGTAGACATTAGCCTAGGGGAACAGGTGTTCAGTCACTCTGTGTGTGTGTGTGTGTGTGTGTGTGTGTGTGTGTGTGTGTAGGGGAAATACAATGGGAAGGAGCTGCAGAGTTGTGAGAGGATATGATCATTTCAAATTAAGATGAAAGTTTAGTTAACCATTGGACAAATTTTTAAATGGCCCTGTATTTGTATCTATTAACAAATGAATGGATAGAGAATATGCAATACTGATAAACAGTGGAGCACTACTCTGCCATCTAAAGGATAAATCTGTGTCACTTGCAGGAAAATTGGTGAACTTTAACAATAATTTTAAGAGAAATAAATCAGATATGCAAGCCTAAACATGATTTCTCTTATATGAGAAACCCAAGATACAAAAAAAAAGAGCAAAATAAAAGAGAAAATAGTGGGATAGATAATTGGCCAAAGGGATGGGGCCAAGAGATGGAGGGAGAGGGTGAGGAAGGAATGAAAGAAAGAATTCAGATGTGCTCTGTGCATATTCCAGCTCCCTGTGGTGAATGTAATCATTGTGGACTGCAAACATGTACTAATAAAATATGGAAATTAAAATTGCCACATTATAAAGCCTAAATGCCAGTTGAATCCACAGATGTTTTCTGACTCCATCACATGTCCTAGGCATTGCCATGGGAAGGACTGCTGCCTTTGCTTCTGGGGTTTCCTGCCAGCACTGTCTTTATGTTGAAGAATTCAAGAGACAGCATCTGTGGGTTTCTCAAGAAAGAAGCTGTGGCAATGACATATGAGGATTCCAGGGGTCCAAACAATGAGTTCAGACTTCAGTAGAAGCTGGAGAATCCGTATCATCCATAGCATAATGGGCAGTTAAAAACCATATCTGTCTAGGTGATTCTCCTTAAGCAAAACAGGTCGGTAGGACAGTTACAGTAAATGTCTTTCAAAAATAGCAATATGCAATGTATTAATTATTTATTGTAATTGTCCTACTGACCTGTTTTGAAACTGTTTCATTGCTATTTCTTTCTTAATAAAATTAATTTTAAAAAGAATAAAAGCCATATCTGTATCCTCCTTCACTTCCACAGTCTGCTGAGGCCACCAAATCCCCAGCCACAGCCATAGCCCAGACCTCTGTAGTAGCTTCTGCAGTGGCACATGGGGTCAGGAGTAGTGGATTTGTTTGGGTGTCAGGGGAAGATGTCCTGAGTGTGACTGTCACTAACTTCCTTGAGATTCTAAATGCCTTCAGTGGGGCCAGCAAGACAGCCCAGTGGACTAAAGTGCCTGCTTCAGCAAGCTTAGGCAAGCACAGGGGACCATGGTTCGATCCCCAGCACCACATGCTTTGCCAGCCCTGTCCCCAGGGCAAGCTGAGCTCGCCAGAGTCTGGGCATAGTGGCACACACCTGTAATCTCAGCACTGGGGAGGCTGAAAGCAGGAGGATCACAATGAGTCCAAACTGCTTAGTGAGACCCTGCAACAACCAAAAACATTTTAATTAATTAATTAATTAATTTAAATAAAATAAAGTTAAAAAATGCCTTCGGTGATGAGTTTCATTGTGTAGCCTAAATTACACACACAAAAAAAAACTAATTAATCTTATTGAATAAAACTTTAAGGCAATTCCTGACACTAATTAATGATGTTTTCATTTGAAATTACCATGAAGTTTGGATTCCAAGGATGATGATGCTGCCTTCAAAGCCCTCTTTGCTGGTCTCCATAATTACAGCTCTACAATCATACATTACAGCATCAACTCTGCCGGTCTCTTCACTTGGAATTATTCTCCATTTTGGCTTCTTCCAGGTATCTCTGAGTTTTTTCTTAATTTATTTATTTCAAAGGTATTTAATGACCACCTACAGCACCTCAGACACTATGTTTGGAACTAGATATACAAATGCAAATAAGAACAGCTTTTCCCAACATCATGAGTTTAGCTCCTTTATCTTTGTCAAGGTAGTGAATTAGTATGAAAGTTAACACTTAATGGATTAATCCAACAAAATATAGGTGGTAACACATTGGGACTCTTCATATATTTTGAAGCACTTTCAGCAAAATTTTATTTCCCTATATATTATTAGCTTTTACTCTGTTTTTATGAAACTTTTGATGGCTTCTAGGTCTTACAGTAAGACTTTTCCTACTATTTAATGTTCAGAAGGAAATACCACAAGGGACATTTATAATAAAATAAATATAGCATTTCCTATCAGAGAATGGAGGTGGCTTAGTTTATTGTCTGTTGCTTAGGAAAAGCATTTGGGTACACACTTCTGCACGCTGGGAAGCCCAAGGACATCATGGAGCCCCTGGTGAGGGCCACGTGCTGCTTCAAATAATGGAAGAAAGAAGGGAGAACAGGTGAAAGGGATGAAACATGAGGGGCAGATTCACCTTGTAACCATCTACTCTTGCCAGAACAGACTGACTGATGCAAAATAGATATTAATCCCCCTTAATGCACTTGTCACCTCTTACAGGTTTTACCTCCCAATACCACCAAAGTAGCAATCAAATTTCAACATGAACGTTGGGGGGAACAAGCCATAGTCAAACGATAGCTGAAGCCCATTAACACTTTCATGGTGACAGGTTGGGCTTGCTCATACTTGACCATCTGTATCAACGCCAAGTTCAAACATACAAGCAAGTAGAACTCTTCTGCTGAGTATTAATAATCCTTCAGATAGAATCACAGAATATTAGAACTAGTGTAACACTCATTTTGCAGGAAATGAAACAGATTTAGAGAGGATTGACCCAGATCATCCGATGAATAGCAAAGCCCGATTAAAACATAAACCATTCACCTTTATCTCTTTTTATTTTCTTGATGCCACATGCTCTTGATCACATTTTTATAAATGGTGCACAGCAAAAGCAAAAATAAAGAATATGTCATTGTCACAACACAAGAGTGAAATTTCTCCTTTGCTTTCCCGGCTGGTGAACTTCTTTATGTTGACCCTGGCCCTATACACTGATTAGCCTATTCTTTTACTAACAAGAAGAAACTGGAAGTAATGTCTACTTGTTCTCAATAAGATTACAATCAATGGGGGCCAGGGAGATAGCTCAGTAGAATAAGCATTTGCCTGGCAAGCACAAAGTCCTGAGTTCAATCCCCAGTACCACAAAAAAGAGAGAGAGGGATTACAATCAAGATGTGTATAGTACTGACTATTCAAGACATGCAAGACTGAGAGGAGAGAGCCAAAATAAGTTCAAGTCTTTCAAGAGAAAATGTAAAAACCAACTTTTCTTTGTGTAGTTCTTCACTAGGAGATAAACAGTAAGTCAAACTAGGATGTGAAATTGAACTTTCTTAGTTTCTCCTATGGGTATGTGATCACAGTGGTAATGGCGCTAAATCTCTAAAGGAAGGTGCTGCTCTACCTATGAATTTGACATATGAACCTAGACCTGCAGCCTGTGACTATGCTCCAGTCCATCATTAAATATGCTGGAGAAGCCAAGAGTTAGGAAAAAGTGAATTCCTCTGATAAAGTTATTAAAAACTCAGGCATTTTCTAGGAAACTTCCAAGGAATGTTTTTTTCTTACCTTGATCTCATGCAAGTACCTTAGCAGAGGTAATTTCACGGTATCCCTGAGTTTAGAAGACAAAGCAGACTAGTATCCGACTTACATCTAAAGGAGTGTCCACAGGTTGTATGGTTGGGCCCAAGGGCTGAGTCTCAGAACAGCTATGCCCTTACCTCTGGCTGTCCAAAGTCATGTGGTTCCTGGATACCAGGTGGGAGAATGGAGGAGGAATACCAGCCTGAATTGTATTAAAAGGAATCCTAGTCAAAAAGGTGAAGGGACCTCAGCAGCAGCACTGTGCATGCTTTCATAGGACGCAGGAGCTGAAGGAAGATGTGAGCAGTCCATCAGAGGTATTGTAATCCCACAGATCTATGGCAGAAATTGCTGACAGGTCCATGAAAACAAGAGCCATCTCAAAAACATTTATAATAATTAAAAGCAGAATCACCAGATGATCCCACAAAGCCGCTGTTGGGAACATACCAAAAAGAAAGGAGATCACTATGTTGAAGGAATAACTAGACCCCTGTGTTTAATGTAGCACCAGTCACAATAGTCATGGCATGGAATCCACAACCTACGGGCCCACCAACAGAGGAATGAATGAAGAAAATGCAGTACGTACACTCGATGGAATGCTATTGGTCCATTACAAGGGATGAAATCCTTCCATCAGCAGAATCATGAATGGGATAAGGAGAGGGAGAGGTTGAACATTTGGGTAAAAATTTATAGTTAGGAGGGATGAAGTCTGGTGTTTTATTGTACAGTAGGGATTGCAGTCAATGGTGTTCTAGTGAATGTCACAAAATAACTGCGAGAGGACTTTGAATGCTGTTACCACAAAGAAATTATATATATATATACTGCTATGCTGAACACACTGATTCTAGTCATACACAAAACATGTATCAAAATATCACATTCTGCCCAAAAAATATGTATAATTATTGAGTGTCACTTAAAATTTAAAGCAATAAAATAAAATAGGCACAACAAAGGGAATCTCTTTGTCACATTGCCTGAGGCCTGTGTGTCTCCACTCCCCGCTAAGGCTAAGCGGCCCAAGGCATTCCTTCCCCCTCTGGCGCCGGGTCTGAAACAGCATGGGCTAAGGAGGCTGGGAACTGACCTCTCAAATGCTTTGAAGTTTGATTATTATAAAGCTGGACATTTTCCATCTGGAGCTGACACCATGCTGGAGAGTAAAATATTAAGAAATTGTTTCCTAAAAGAAAAAGGAAATAGCCTGACATCTGAAATTTGATTCAAAAATCAAAGACAAGGTAACCTTCAAACTAATTTTTAAGGGAAGCAGGGAGTAAGTTATCCTATTATCTTATATCTGAACCCTTTTGAGTTCTACCTCTTCTGTATAATTATAGGTGTGAAACTTGCTTAGTACATGAGCATATTTTATATTGATCTGTTTTATTGATGGTGCACAACAAAAACAAAAATAAAGAATATGCCATTGTCACAATGCAGGAGTGAAGATTCTCCTTTGCCTTCCGGGCTGGTGAACTTCCATATGTTGACGCTGGCCCTATACACTGGTGTAAATTCAACACTTTGTGTAAATTTTACATGATAAGCTACTGATACAACATTTGTGGTAAAACCGTGCCTTCAAACTGGGCAGATCTACCTTTCTAAATTTTATATGTATGTGTTTGTGTGTGCTCACACTCACATGGGGCAATTGTGAGAGGAGGTTACTTATAAATGTAAATAAACAGAAACTTTGAATTAATGTAAGAACTCTGAGCTGAAAGTGCAGCTCAGTGCTAGAGCTCTTACATAGCATGTGCAAAGCCCCGAGTCCATTCCTCAGTGCTGACATAAACTTTCATTTTTCCCTTTACTTAAGGGACACACTAGGTTATACATAATATAAAAGTACAACTCAAACACTGAGGACATTGGGTCCCAAGGTCACACCCCTGAGCTGCTTCAGCCTGCAGACCATTCCACAGCATCATGGGATGGAGTGCTGGTGTCCTGAGGGGACACTGTGCCGTGGGTCTAGACACCACGGAGCACCATACCTGCTACACAGGGCTGCTGCACAGATGCTGCCCTGACGCTGCCCATCACAGTCAGCCACATTTCCCTCCCCTGATGCAGAGCTGCTTCCTCTAACAGAACCCTATAGCTGGGGCTGTTGCTGAAACACTGAAAGAATCTTTGTCTACAAGTGAGAAGAGCTGAAACTGTAAGGGGTTGAACAACTTTCTCACTCCCACCAGCAGCCCTGAATCACTGACTCTCAGGAGTTAAAAATCTTTCTAGTTTCATGCCACTCATGGATTTTACATAATTCCTGAGTTTCCATGAAAATGAAGCTTTAATCAATCACCTCAATAATTGCTTCATAATTCACCTTTTATTAACTTCTCCTTTCTCTCTTCCTGGTTCTACTGCTGTTCCCACCTCCTCCTAAATAAATAAATTACGGTCAAATCTTTGCCTAAATATCAGCTTTTGGGGAGATCCAAAGAGTTTCCAAGTCAAAAAACAAGCTTGACACACTTAGATCACAGAGTTTCTTCTATCAGAACTTATGTGCACAGATTAATCCACAGGGAAGAAGTAGGAGATGTTAGAATGAAATCCTTTCTGTGAAGGAAAAGAAAATAAAAATCCTAGTGCTTCAGTTCATACTGACTTGTATAACAAAATATGATAAACTTAGTGACATATGAACAGAAATTTATTTCTCACACTTCCAAAATTTGGAAGGTCTAAAATCAAGATGTCAGCAGATTTGGTAACTAGCAAGGGTCACTTGACAGCTCATAAATGCATCTGCTCAGTGTCCTCACAGGATGGGTGTGTTAGTTAGCTCACTCGTGTGCCTTTCATAAGGGCACCAATCATATGCTGAGGGGCCCAGCTTTGTCAACTGGTCATTTCCCAAAGGCCCGGTGTCTTGATCCCATCATCTTGGGATTAAAAATTATTTTAACATGTAGATTTTAGAAGGAACACAAACTCTGAGAGCATAGCACCTACTCTCTTTGGTACACTGCAGTATTTAAAAAAAAAAAAAGGTGGAAAGAAGAAATTAGGCAGCTGGGGAGTTGGCTCAGTGGAATAAGTCCTTCCCTGGCAAGTGCAAGGGCCTGAGCTCAATCCCCAGTTCCGAAAAAAAGAAGAAGAAGAAGAAGAAGAA
>NW_004524801.1:3201678-3209356 GCF_000260255.1 Octodon degus | reverse complement strand
CATCAAGGCAGGCACAACTGGAGAATTAAAATTAAAAACAATCTCCTCACTCAGAAAACCTCTCCACATAGATAAAAGAGAAAGAAAACAATTTTATTATTGATAAGCATTAAACTAGGATGTGATCCATGTCATAAACAATCTGTTAGGAAACTAGAAAAACAAAAAATTCTCACCATATACAGTCAAATCAATACAACACGTTACATACAGTAACAATATTAACAGTGACTATTTCTCAATAAGGGGTCTTGACAGCACCATTTGTCATACATAGTTCATCCTAGATTTGCCAGCTAATTGGCATGGCCATCTGTGTCTGCTAATTAAATTTGTCCAAGGGAATAAACTCCTCACATCTTTATGACAGGCAGTATTTTGGATCAAGGCACCTGAGGAAGTTAGACTGCTACCTTCTTACAGAGATGTGAGGAGACGGACACTTGAGAAAGACATCCTTACACTGTAAAGTGACAAGAGGCCTATTTAGCTTTTTAAAAGATTTGAATACATTTGTTGCAAAGAGAAAGAAAAGGAATTCAGATTTAGAAGTTTGCTAAAGGACACTCTAAGAAAAGGACAGTCCTTTCCCTTATTTTCCACAGAGAAAATTGTCTCTTATTATTATCTGTTTTTGCCCTTGTATTACCTGGCAACTCCAACACCCAAGGGGCTCCCTGGCAGGAATTTCAATGAATGGGCACAAGATTATCAAGACAAGACCAGAAGGGAACAGGGATTAGATCAAACTGTTCCTTGTCATGTGTCATAAACTTCAGCCTTGACTGTGAGTAAGATGACAGAGCATGAGAGGGTTTTGATCAGAGGCATGATGGGAAGTGGCTTGCAGTCCCTCACAACTGACAAGTATCTACTGAGCAGAATTCTGTCCTTGGTGCTGTTCTAGGTGCCATAGAAGAACCACAGTGAACAAAGGTTTTTGTCCTGAGGAGGTTTACTCAGCTGATGCAGATGAGATAACAAAGAAAAGCAGCCATTAATAACCCAAGACATGAGATTATCTGCCCAGGTATCAGTAGCCAATATCCATAGTCCATAGAGAAGAGAAGTCACAAAGGCCTGGAAGAGTCACAGAATATATTCCAGAGAAGGTGGCATGCAGGCCTTGCAGTGAAGATGGCAGGACTCAGATGTCAGGAAGGGAAACAGCATAAACTAAGGGTCCAGGGTGACCCCGAGTGTTAGCCCCTCACAATTAGACCCCTGGCAACCTGAAGAGAAAAGACTTTTATAGACCAGCCTGTTCAAACAGGAAATCCCCTTCATTCAGCTTGAGAGATGAAAACAAATTTGTTTATCAGGATGGCTCCCAGGCCTTGTCTCAGGCTTACAGGAAACCCTGTAATTCTAGAAAGTGCTATTCTGTAAGACAGCAAACTGCTATTGTCATCCTGTCCTTCCCCCAGGTGCTTCCCACTAAAGGCACCAGACCCAGCAAGGGACCTCTCCCATTCCCACCTTACTCTATAGCGCTGATCCTGTTCCTTTGTTCATGGTCAATGGCCTTCTCTCCCTTGCCCAGGCTGCACCCAGCCTGAAGTAAAGATATCGCTGCTTGCTTCAATCTTGCCTGTCCCAGTGGTCACCCTTGCTCCTCGGGGTCTGGCCTGACACTGAGTAGGTCCTATGTGAGTAGGTTCTGAATAATGAACAAGTGAGCTTTGGCTTGGTGCTGCAGAGCCCCCAGGCCACCTATAAAGATAGTGTCCAGAGACCCTTGTGCACCTGATTATTAGAAGTCTTTCCATTTCCTGCTCTACTATCTTCATCTCTAGTGGAAAAGAGTGGCCGCACATGTGCATAATGACCATCTTCTGCTACTCTTTGCCTATTATTTGGATTTAATGATTCCTAATTAAATCCAAAATGGTGACAGTTCCGGTTGTTCTATCAACTTTAAGTTTGTACCTCTATTGCAAATTTCCAAGCATTGAAACCATGAAGAGAATAACTAAGCTTCACTGTGCAAACAGAAAATGAAAAGAATTATAATTACTTTTATTTCTACTATCATCCTGAATTACTTATTCTTCTTTTACTATTTCTTGCATAAAAATCTTATCCTCATTTTTGGGTAAAAAGTAAGTAAGTTGGAACCCTTCAGCAAAAGTCTAGTTTTCTACAGGAGAAGGGGAAAGGGGCTTCAAAATATATGCAAACTACCAAGGAGATAGTTCAATGGCATAGGCACCTGCCTGGCAAGCCCAAGGTCCCAAGTTCAATACTTGGTACCAAAAAAAAAAGCAAACCAATTTGTGACGGTTAATTTATCTGTAAACCAAGCCATGTATTACTCAGCTATTTGGCCACACTATATTCTGGGTGTTGCTGTGAAGAATGTTTTGTAGATGAGCTTAACATTTAAATGAGTGAACGGACCAAAACAGATGGTCATCCTCAGTATGGGTTGGCCGCATCCAACCAGTCAAAAGCCTTATAGAAAAAACAGACAGATCCTCCCATAACTGGAAAGGGACTGCTCCCGCCTGGTGGCCTTCTAACTTAGCCCAGTTGAAACATGGGCTCTTCCTAAGACTCAAGCCTTCCCGCCTACAGCTGGAGCAACACAGCACTGGAGTGCTCCTGGCTCTTACACCTTCAGACCTGGGCTAGAACTACATCAGCTTTCTTGGATCTCCACCTCTTGAATCACTGTGCAGATCTTGGGACCTCTTGGCCTCCACGATTATGTAATCTAATTTCTGGCAATGAACAAGTGAGTGAATTAATGAATCCCATTGATTCTGTTCTCCAGAAAACTGGACTAGCACAGAAATACATCTGAAAGTTTCTCTGTCCTGCATTAGGGATAAAGTTTACTCAGGAGATGAGATCAGTGAAAATAAGAGAAATTTGGAAAGATATTGTAATGCAAAAAGTTATCACAGTACTCAGGGGTTTTCCTCAGGCATAAATGAGGTTATCACCTATTTGTGTAATGTGATAAGCAACAGTGGGCAAGAAAACCTTCCAAGATTCTTCCAATGATGTCATCCTGGAGTTTGATGGACCTTGGCTGGGGAAGAGAATGTGCACTCTGTAGCAGTAGCCATTGAGCTGCATAGCCACCTGGCTATGGCAGAACCTATCTCTGGCAAGGAATAAAAGACATAGCTAAAGGCTGATGCCTTCAGAAGTTCTTGGACACATACCCAAAGCGTTCTCTTATAATAATCACAGAAGTAAATACAATTTCCTTTGAACGTTGCTATGGTTGTGTCTAGGTGCTCCCCACAATGCTGTTGTGTTTGGGTGCCCCCCACCCAAAGCCTCATGTGCTCAAGGGATGGGCTTCTAGAGGTTTTGATTGACTCCTGGTCCTAGTTGGCATTATGGATGTGGGTGCTATGCCTGCCCTGGGGCAGATAACTTGCATACAATGTAAGGGAGGGAAAAAGACTTGCTCTCTACAACTTCTCATTTTTGCTCTTGTTGCTTTTGCCCTTTCCACTGTCATGAGCGGCTGCCCCCTGCCATGTGTTACTCTTCCTTTGAGCCATATATTATGGACTGAAACCTCCACAAGATGTGTGCTAAATAAACCTTTCTTTCCTTAATTTCAGGCATCAGGTACTTTGTTTCAGCAATCAGAGAAAAGTAACCAAGACAAACACGTATTCAGCAATAGGTAATGTGTTAAGGGACTTTATCCATTACCTCATATTCTCTTTTCAGCTTTCGTTTTTTCAAATAAGAAAATAGAGCTCTAATGAGGTATCTTAGTCAAGGTTTTCTTTGACTAAGAGAAATAAAACCAGTAGAAGGGGTGTGTGTGTGTGTGTGTGTGTGTGTGTATGTAGAGAGAAAGAGAGAGAGAGAGAAAGAGAGAGAGAGAGAGAGAGAGAGAGACAGAGACAGAGAGAGACAGAGAGACAGAGAGACAGAGAGAAAAAGAGAGAAAAAGAGAGAGAGACAGAGACAGAGATGTAAAGGGAGAGAGGAGAAAGAGAGAAATAGAAAAATGGATACACAGAGAGGGAGAGGGATGGAAAGAGAGAGGAGGCAGAGAGAGGGAGGAAAATGTACTAGGGAAATGGCTTATGCAATCATGGAGCTCAAGAAGTTCCACAATATGCCATCTACATGCTGGAAAACTAGGAAAGCCAACAGTACAACTGAGTCCAAATTCAAAACCCAGAGAACCAGGAGAGCTGATAGAATCAAGCAAAAGGCTCAAAAGTCAAGAGCGCTGATATTTAAGTGCAGAATAAAGTGGATATTCCAGCTCAAAGAGAATGAGTTGGTCCCTTCTCTGCCTTTTCCTTCTATCCAGGTCCTCAAAATATTGAATGAGGGCCATCTGCACTGCTGAGAGTGTTCTTTTATACTTAGTCTACTGATTCAAATGTGAACCTTTGCAGGAAACTCCTTCCAGACCACAGAGAAAATAGTTATATCAGCTAGCTAGGCACCCTTTAGTCCAGCCAAGTTGATGTATGAAATTGACCATCCCAGGAAATCAAATGGGAAGTTACAGATGGAGAAAATGAGAATCCAAGACTCTAAGATTGTGTTGTGAAGACTGAATAAATTATTCTAGGAAATGTGTCCAGCCAAGTGTGTGACAAGTCGTAAGAGCTCAATAAATGGAAATTTCCACTGCCATGTTTTCACCATCAACACTACCATTATTCCTATATTATTCCTTCATTATGAATTATTTATCAACTAAATATCTCTGGCTCTAATAAAATAAAAATGCTGAAAGAATTACTCTGTAGATGCTGTCCAATTTAAAGCCAAATGAAACTGTGTTTCTTAAAAATTTGTCATGAGTGTGAGAGGACTTGAGGGTTTTCTTTTATTCAAGAAAAGAACAAAGATGGCCATGCATTGGAAACTGATCTCTCACTGTTGCCTCCATCTATGACACTTTCCCATTTTTAAACATCATTACGCTGCAGCAACTCAGCTCAAGGGCATCCTTTGGCTACACTGATAAGGTTTCGCCTTCAGCCTCTTTATATATTCTAACCTGGAGGTCACTCAAGGCACCTAGCAAGTACTAAATAATTACTTCCCTTATTGCAAGTCATTTTTAGGCTTTGTCCACAACCATTTCTTTCTCTATGTCTATGAGAGTAGTTTAGAGCTGATCACACAGTTATCATAAGAGGCTACCTAGATCATTTTAATTGTGTTTTCTCTTTGACATCTACCCAGAAGAAATGGAGAAATGTCCTTGAAATTAATTTCTCAGACCTGTGCACCATGAGCTCTATGACTGCGTTAGAATCACTTTTTTTTTAATATTATTTATTTATGTGTGTGTGGCCAGCTCAGCCCACCAGGGGCGGGGCTGGCATGTGGTGCTCGGGGATTGAACCGCGGTCTCCGTGCTTTGCTAAGCTTGTTCTAAGTAGGTGCTTCAGACCACTGAGCCATCTCACCAGCCTCTAGAATCACTTTTGAGTTACTGGCATTAATGACTTTTCCTTTCTTGATGACTGTCATGGTCCTCTTGCTGTCTGGCCCCTCTAGGCAGATACATCTATCTAGCGCTGCATATATATCTTTACAGCTTGCTTACTCCTCATCCCACTTCAGTCCTGATGAAATTCAATATGAGCTTTGGCCTTTGGTGAAGGGAGAGGCAAATCTAGCAGCACTCCATGAAATTATTAGGCTGCAGGATGATTTGTTGTGACGAGATGAGAAACAGCTCTGGAGAACAAGGCTCCCACACAGAGGGAGAGGCCCACAAGGCTGCTTCCTCTGACATTGGCAATCACAAGGGACAAACAGCCAGGACTTGGCCTAAAGGGCTATCTTAGTGTCTCTCGGGACCTGGATTTTATACTACTGTGGCTTCTTCCCTTGAGGAGAAGAAAACAACCTATATTTCTTGATTCTCTATTATCAAAATGGTCACAATGTGAAATACTGCCCAACGGGTATCATTCTAGCTTACAACAGGTGAACAGGTTTTATTAAATATTTTGCTAAACCTGTGTAGATGAAGAAGCTAAAGGACTGAGAAGCTAAAGACCACAACTGTAACTCTACATAAAGGTGGGTTTTGAATCCAAGACTTTGACCCCAGAGTATGGGCTATCCTGCCTTGGACCTGGAAAGTTCCCTACAAAATCATAAGCTAAAGGCTTGGTGTTCAGTTTAGCAATGCTGTAAGTGAGGGAAGCTTTAAGCCTGGAGCCTGGTGGGAAGTTTTGCTCAGTGGGGCTGCACCCTCCCATGGGAGATCAGGACTCTTATTTCTTTTTTTTTCATAATTTTATTGATAAACAGATAGCAATGAGACAGTTTCAAATCAATTCGGTAGGACAGTTTCAATAACCAACACACTGCATATATTCTTCTTAGTGGTTAATTGCTGTACAAGATGCGGACCTGAGATCCTATTTACAAACACCATTAGAACAAATCATTCTATTCATTAAGAGAATGTAACTATATATCTATCCCAACCACTTTAAATACACAGATACAAAATGGACATTCATCTCTATACCGCTTTTTTTCTAAGTTCCGCTATTTGAATATTATAGGTGTGTAAACTCAGCAAAATATTCTAAAAGAGTCCAGTAGCCCATAATAGCATTGGGTCTTCTGTTTAATTGGCAATGTCAGAAATTATTGACCTGAGTCCCCCACAGCCCAACCCAAAAGCTACAACCCTTGTTGCATAGGTGCTGCTTTACCTTGGTCTTAACCATCCAGTAGAAAAGTATGAAGATGAAATATAGGAGGTAAAGCCATGCTGTTAGAACTCTTATTTCTTCCCCTATATCTTACTCAGATTTTCCAATGCTGACATAGCACCCAATGCTCACAACTTAAGGAAAGAAAAGTATTTGGCTCATAGTTCAGGGGATTCAGTCCATGATGCACAGGCTCCAAAGCAGGAACATAAGGGCTGAAAGGCATGATACAGAAAAGCTGCTCAGTTATAGCAACCATAAAGAAGAGCAGGAGCTCAGCCCAGCCACAGAATGGGTGAGACCCTCTTCCACACACTTGGGACAGCACCCTACCACTCTGCACCACCTCCACCACCCCGCCCGTCGAGTAGGAATTTTTGCTGTGTTCCAGGAACACCCAGACCCAGTCTGAGCCCAGGCCCGGTGAGTGTGTGAGACAGCTTCCCACTGCCCTGTGCCAGCAGGACCTACTGGTCGCAGCCCAGGCACAGCATGGGTGACACCCTCTTTCACCCTCTTGGGATGCCCCTATCACTCTGGAATACCCGCCCACACCCTGCCCACAGAGTAAGAATTTTAATCACTCTCTGGAAACCCCCAGATCCAGTCCCAGTCCAGGCCCGGTGAGTGTGAAGGAGAACTGCCTCTCCCCCCTCCTCCACCTTGTCCCCTCCAGACTCAGCTCAGGCCTGGCATACAGGCCTGGGGTGAAACCCTGCAGCTGCAATCCCTGCACAGAGTGTAGAGGATAGAACCACCCAGCTAGTCCAAGAGCAGAACACCTTCCCAGAAGGTCACAATGGCTTCACCCGCAAGGGTAGCAGCAGGAAGGAGCTTAACACAGCAGCCAGACCCAAGCCAGGTACAGCTGCATAAATCCAAACTTTGTAGATCTACACCTGAACTTCAGTAGGTGCTAAGGTTATAACTACAACAAAGATCTACAACAAAGGTCAGAAGACAGTGCTACACAAAACGACAATGAGAAGGAGCAAAAT
>NW_004524801.1:3116834-3188456 GCF_000260255.1 Octodon degus | reverse complement strand
TAAATATCATATAGTCTCCCTAGTATAAGAACTCAAAAGAAGAAATACAAATAGAAAGGTATAATACAAGTAAAAGGAAAGTGAAATCTTGAGGATTAACTAATCAAGAGAGGGAAAGCAGAAGAGCTAGGAAACATGACATTGTCAAGCCATACAGTTATATGTAGAAGTTGGGCAAGGCAATGATCCTGAGAATCTCCAGAAGATTTCTGAATCTAGCAATTAATTGGAAAGATTCTCACCCTGACTAACTATATATACTGATACCTGTGAACTAAGCTACTGCACTGCTGATGATAATCTGTAATAGTAGGTTCATGTTTGGAGTGCCTGTCATTCTGGTCTTCTGAATACGGGCTGTTTGTCATGACATGCCAGTTGTTCCTGTGCTGTCTCTCAGGTAGATGATTGTTCAAAAAGAAGAGGCGGGTGGTTGCAGAGATAGCTCAGTGACACAGCGTGTGCCTGGGAAAAAGATGGGGGTGGTGAAAGAAAGCAAGAGACAGGAAAAGGAATATTGTGGGATTGTCCTGCTTCAAGGTTATATATGGTTAGTTTTTTGACTTATGTGTAAACATAAGAAGTATATAATTCTTTATGCCTATTTTTAAAATATATTCTAATTTTTAAATGTTTTTTCATCATATTCTGTAGGGACTTAAAGTTCAACATATCAATACTTGATGAAAAATACCTGTTCCATGTTATGCCTAAGATGTTTGATATTCAGACAGATGGTGAGGTTATGCTTAATAGCCCAAGTTGTATGGTAATAACAATAAGCTTGTCTTCTGGATGGTTAACAACCTAAGTATGCAGACCAAAATTAGAAAGAAAGAAGGGCCACAAGGAAAGTCAACATTTTGGCCCTAGCCTTCCAAGGTCAATTAAGACTCAGGACATATGAGAATTTGTACTGTAATGTCATGTAACTCGTTAGTGTCCCAAATTTTCTGATCAAGGAGTTTATGGGGCCAAAGAGGAAAGTGATCGATGATGTAGAGTGTGCCTAAGGAGAGTCACATGGAGACAAAACACTCTCTCAGGCTTTCACAGAGAGCACATTGGCCAAGCAATGGCCGTGACTCATCCACATGGCTGACACTGACAAAGGTTTTATAATCTGAGGTACAGGATCTCAGGATAAATCCTGAGGGGATTTTACTGACCTTATGAGATCCAAAAGTTATTGCATATGTCCTGCTTTACCTTGGTCTTCACCATCCAGCAGAAAAGTATAAAAACAAAATATAAGAAGTAAAGCCATGTTCTTATGTTGAGCTGTAGGGGACTCAGGTCAACAATATCTGACATTGTCAGTCAAGCGGAAGACCCAATACTATTATGGGCTACTGGACTCTTTTAGATATTTTGCTGAGTTTACACACCTATAATATTCAAATAACGGAACTTAACAAAAAAAGGGGATACAGATGAATGTCCATTTTGTATTCTAAGTGGTTAGGATAGATATATAGTTACGTTCTCTTAATGAATAGAGGGATTTGTTCTAATAGTTTTTGTAAATAGGATATCAAGTCTGCATCTTGTACAGCAATTAACCACTAGGAAGAATGCATGTAATGTGTTAATTATTGAAACTGTCCTACCTATTTGGTTTGAAACTGTCTCATTGCTATTTGTTTCTCAATAAAATTATGGAAATAAAAAAAGAAGAGCGGGAGAACAGTGCCAAGGAGGAACAGAATAGACACCCTGCAAAACACCCAAGGCCCCATGCCCATGACCTACTCAAACACCTCAGGAGCATGCTCTATTTCAGTCATGGAAAATCAACACTATTTACTTCTCTGTGTATGGCCAGGCATCCTAGAGAATCAAATGTGTTAGGTAGTTAACTACAGTTGGCAAATGACAGAGAGGTGACAAATGTGAGGTAGATAAGCAGGCCTGATAGGGTCCTGGCTGTGTGCATACCTGACAGTCAGAGAGACTGGACACTGCCAGGGACACTGGGTAAGAATCTACAGTCTAAATAAAGGTACCCAGTGAAGATGCAAAAAGAAACAAAAAAAGAGAGAAAGAGCAGTGGACATACTCAAGGGAAAGATCAAATGATGTTTTGAAGGAGACAAATTTCAGACATGGGTGTGGCACAGGCAGAATGCAAAGCATATTTTATTCTCTAACAGGCTGCTCTCCTCCAGCTTATCAAGGTCAAGGGATCTGATAAGCTAATTCATGCTATAGTGTGCTATAGTGTTAGCTGGTGATAGGTTTAATAGAATATGTGTCCAGGGTTATCAGCACTTGAGCAGGAGGTTTCTCCCAGACAAAGTAAATGTACTGAAAAAATAAAGAACTCTACCGTGAGAAGCTGACAGGAACTGCTAACAGAGGAAAAGGGCTGCGGGAGCTTCATTTGCTGGGTGAGGATGTCTCTCACCGTTCCCACTCCTTTCTCACTTCTTTCCTTCACTCTGTTCTAGCCACTCTGGTCTATTCTTCATTTCTAGAACATTTCTTTCTTCCTAAAAAGACACAGACACTGCTTTCTCTTTTAAAGAGTTTGCTCCTTCTCCTTGCTCTAGAATTGTGAGAAAACGTGTTTCTGCTGTATGAGCTAGCTGTCTGCCAATGCAGCTCCATTTCCAGAAGCCTCACCCAAACACCCAACCTCACATTCATCCTCCTCCATTTCCACTGCTTGTCGCACAGGGTGGTCACTGTGCCCCTTTCCCTTCTTCTCCTCTGTGGGAAGTTTATTCCATCCAAGCAGGGCTACTGCTCAGCTCCAAACAGATGAACAAAAGGCTTTGAGTGGAACAGAGACACACAAATCTGAGCATGTGCATAAATGCATGAATGATTGTTCTTACAAAATGGGGCAGCAGAAGCCTATTATTTATGGCTGACACCTACTCTGATCATCGGTATTGTGCTATGCTAGTCAGAGGACAGTCTGAGTAATACTCACAGGAGATCATGGTGCCAAAAATATCTAGAAAAGAAAAATCTGAACCCAGTGGGTGTATTCACTGGTTTTCCAAATGACAAATAGAGCTAAAATCAGATTAGTGGCCAAGTGAAAAGAGGAATCTACGTGAACTATTGAGGACAAAAGTCATGTGGGGGTTCCCTGGAATTAACCACATCTCTATGAGATTTCAGTATAAAGATATTTGGGCTTTTCTTCAAGATCTCTTCTAAATGGTTATTTTAGAGAAACATGAGCTATGTGAGAGGAAAGCTCAGTGTCCTTTGGTTCATATCAAGCTTCTAGGTGTCAGGATAATCCATTAGAACAATGGGCTAAATAATGCAAAGTCACGATCAAGTTTATTCACCTTCTTGCAGTGAAGGCAAGAGGCAAAGAAGGAAAGAAAGATGCTCTTCAATGTTCCATTTTTCCCTCAGGGACAAGAAAGGAGAAGGTGAGGAGAGGAGCTGATCAGAGCTGAGTCAGAAAGTGCAGTGAAAGGTCTGAGGCAAGTTCTCCCTGTGCTCAACAGGGAATGTGCTAGATCTGCCTGTGAGAACCTCAGCCAGGTTCCCAGAGAAGATGACCACTGGATGGGTCTGGAAAGATAGCCAGATGGAGGACCTTGGCCAGAGAATGTGGGTATATGTATGAGATATGACTAAAAAACAACAGAGCTTAATTTTTGTACATGTATTACAGTAGAAAACACATTGCCATTTTATTCCACTTAAAATATTTCTTCTCATTTCAAATATATGTATCCCTTCATTTTTGCCACTCTGAAGAAATTCTAGAAGTCCTCTTTTATGAGTATCTTTAGTTGTGCTGTTGTGCCTGCCTCAATATCTTGATTCAATTCAAAATGTTTATTTTCATGTGTGATAATTCAGACTTTGGCAAAAAGCTAAAAGTCACACAGTACCCAATCCATGGAATCAGGTAGATGAGGATCCACAGGGACTGCTTTACAATCTTACCTTCCCACGGGATGGCGTTTGGCAGAGACAGTCACCACATTTTTTATTACACCTCTAAAGACACAAAATTGGATTTTCAGAACAACTTGACAAACTGACAAGAAGAATGGGTTGTGCATGAAGCAAGGGGAATATTTTCAAGAGCATTCATGGCAATGTCTTTACTGTAATAATTTTTTGTAATAACATGTTTAAAATGTAAACATTCACCATATATTTTGATCATCCTTTGTTTGCACCATGCTCCTGCAGGGCAGGCAGGGATGTCGTACATTTCACTATGAAAATCTGATGCAAGGCATGGAAGCACCGCTGACTATTTTTGCTCTGTTTAAGGTCTTGGTGAGTCTGGAAAACTGCCAAGCTATTGCCCTAGTATACCCAGGGCTTCCATTATCATCTCAAAAGCATTTGCATAAACATATCTGTGTGCTTCCACTGAACAAAATGTTTACAAACATTAAATCTCCAGTTCTTGAACCTGAGCGACACCAGCGATGTTCTGGCCTCCTCTGGGGCACACAGACAGTCAGTGGCTAAGTGCCCCAAACAACACAGCTTGTCCACTTTATGGGAAATTCATGTCCTTACAGTGCTTAAAATGCCATGATTCATTGCATTCTCCCAGGAAGGTGATTCAAACATCCATAAGACATTGTCAGGAGAAAGCTAGCTCCACTTAGAAAAATAACAATGGATTCAGGACGAGAAAGTCGGAGGAATGAATGAAATGAATTAGGCTGAGAAAGGCAGAATCCAAATACAAGGACCTGCTCTAGTTCAGTAGCTCAGATTTGTCTCTATGCCACTGACCAACACAGGACAAAAACTTTGTAACGGTGGTCTAACGTAGACCACCTTGATGGGACTTTACCAGGGCCCACCTGAAAAAAATTGCTTCCCCATAAGCAAGCGAGAACTTGGTGATGAAAATACTTTTAAAATTATCTAATGAACTATTCACTGAAGCAAATAACTGCAATTGTCAGAGTATCCAATAAACAATGTTCAGAACCAATTTTTTAAAGATATTTATAAAGCTTGTATTGATAAACAAGTAATTTTTATTTTTAATTTTAAAGTAGAGGCTTTCCTGGATGACATTTACCTTCATTAAAAAAATGTCATGTTTTAGTTTATAATTACAGAAATTATTTTCCATGGGTAATTTCATATTTTTAAATATCACTGCATTTTAATTTTTGTGATACTATCAGTTTGATGCCTAGAGTTCTATATACTACTGCAGCAAAGTTCACATTACCACTGGTAGATGCTGTAGGATTTCATTTCATAATTATGCATGGCCTTAATTTATTAATATTTATCAGGGAGATGGAAAACCAAAGAAAAGCAGATTCTTCTAAATGACTCTGAGCATCTAACATTCTTAACGTATGCAATTTTATTATTATTTTAGCTATATTTGGTGAGATAAATTCAGTATGTGTATAGAAGCTGATAATGCAGTGCTTGCATACAATGTGTGCTGATCGAATCAGAAGAATTAGTGTTTCCCCTTTCTCATTCCTTTATGTTCAGAGTCATAGTAGCTTCCCTCATGCAGTTATTCATAAAATGTATATAGGTTGTTTTGACAATAGTCACTCCACTGTATTGTAAAAGACCAGGACTTATTCCTTCTGTGTTTTGGTCCCTATTCTCAACCTACCTCTGTTGACCTTCCCCATCACTTCCCAGCCTGTCACCACTATCATACCTTCTGATTATCTTTCTTTCATCTTCCAAATATGGAAATGGTATTTGACTTTCTGCGTCTGACTTATTTAACTTAACATAATGTTCTACCCATTTTGTGGCACATGGCAGTACTACATTTTTATGGTTTCAATCTGTGTCTCCCAAAGGCTCCGTGTGTTCGGGGTGGAGGGGCCTTATGGAAAGGGCTGGGATGGTGGAGCATGATGGGAAAAGTTGGCACTGGAGGTCTGACACCAAGGGTTTATATCTCCCTGGCAGCTCCAGCCTTCTCTCTTCATTTCCTGACCACTGTGACATGAGCCACTTTTCTCTGCCAGGCACTTCCACTGTCTTTTTTGCCTTGGGGCAAAATGCCCAGGCACCATAACAAATGCGCCTCTTCTCCTTTCAGCTGTCAGGGGCTGATCGAGTCAGAAGAATTAGTGTTTCTGATTCTAATGGGGCTGTCTCAGTGACAAGGAAGTGAATAAGGCATTTTGCATTCTTCAGGTAGCTGAATTTCATTGTATGTAGTCTTTTCTTTATCTTTTCACCTACTGATAGAGACCTAGGTTAATCATATATCTAAAGATTGTAAATAGTGCAGAAATAACATGGACATGCAGGTCTTTCTTTGATATGATAATTACATTTCTTTTTGATAAATGCTCAATAAGGTAGAAGCATTGCATAGTAGCAGAGGAAGCAATCAACAGAGTGAAGAGATACAGAAACAGGGACAAAATTTTGCAAACTGCTCAACCACAAAGGAATAATATCCAGAATATATAAAAAAAAAACCTTAGAAACCCACTAATAAAATAGCTCAGCTTTAAAATAAGCACAAAATATGAGGAGTTATTTCTCAGAAGAAAAAATTATAATGGCCAACAAGTTTATGAAAAAATTGAACCAGCACCCAAGCCTGGCATGTGAATGGGACAAAATAGGGCCCACCAGATCCTCACTCAGCCAGTGCCCAGGCCAGGTGTGTGTGTGTAACTTCCTCCATCAGACAGGTCCGGTGTGGAAGCCTTTGGCAGAACTCCCTGCAGAGAGGCTAGAAGCAAGACCCACTCAGCAGATCCAGGAGCACAACATCTTGCCAAAGTGGCACAGCGGGTTCACTTCCAAGGGCTGCAGCAGGGAGAAGTGGAGCACAGCAGCCAAACCCAAGCCACACCCATTTGGATGAGTTTGAACTTAGTAGATACAGAGCTGGATCCAGTGCTAAGGTGATAACTCTATCTAAGCTCTACACCAAAGGTCAGAGGACAGTGCTATACAAAATGACAAAGAGAAGGAGTGAAATGCATTCTCAGGCCCCAAGCCCATGCAGAACAAATAAATGCATAGCAGAACAATAGCATAGAAGAAATTGGAAATCATACACTTGAAGTCTCTGAAATAATAGCGTCAGAAGTAAAGAAACAACTGCAAAAAGGTATAGAAGAAATCATATCAGAAATCATATCTGAAGTAAAAAAAGAAAGAATAACTATAATGAAAGAAGTACTAAGTGCTTCTAAAAAAGACACTGATAAAAAAATTTAGAGGAGAGTAGAAAAATGATGGAATCCTTGAATGAGCAACATAGGAAAGAAATAGAATGCATGAAGCAGATTCAAAGTGATATACAAGAAATTAGAACCTCAAACACAAGCTAGCAAAACCATTTGAATGAAAGTGAAAACAGACTTTCAGACCTTGAAGACACTGTTGCAGCTAGTGAAAAGGTAAGAAAAGATCTCTTAAAAGCAAGTAGGATGCAGGAAAAAATAATTCAACATCTGCAAGATGATGCAAAAATGAACAATGTAAAACTAATAGACACCAATGAGAAAGGAGTCAATTCAAATAACATAAAAGGAATGTGTATAGAAGTAATAGCAGAAAACTTCCCAAATAAGGGAAACAATCTGACATTCAGATAACTGAAGCATATAGAACTCCAAATAACACCAACCCAATTAAAAATCACACCCAGACATATAATAATCAAGATCCCAGAAATTCATCACAGGAACAGTATACTAAAAGCCTCTAGAGAAAAGAAACAGATCACATTTAAAGGAAAATCCATCAGAATAATGGCAGATTTCTCTTCACAAACCATCAAGTCAAGAAGAGCATGGAGCAAAGTACTTCCAATCTTAAAGAAAACAAATTCCAGGAGAACCTGTATTGTAACATCTTTTAACTCAGTGGTGTCTCAAATTTTCTGATCAAAGAGATTATGGAGCCACAGAGGAAAGTGATCGATGAGGTAGAGTGTGCCTAAGCAAAGTCACCTAGAGAGAAAACATTCTCTCAGGCTTTCACAGAGAGCAAATTGGTCAAGCAATGGCCATGACTTATCCATGGCTGACACAGACAAAGGATCTACAAACTGCTGTACAGGGTTTCAGGGTAAATCCTGAGGGGATTTGACTGAGCTTGTCAGATACAGACATTAAATTTCTTGTTATGTAGGTCTTGCTTTATCTTGGTCTTAACCATCCAGCAGAAAAGTATAAAGACGAGGCATAAAAAGTACAGCCATATTAATATGCTGAGCTGTAAAAGGCTCAAATCAACAACTTCTGACATTGTATGTCCTACAGATAACCCACTACAATTATGAACTACTGGACTACATTGGATTATTTTGCTGAATGAATGCCCCTACGATATTTGAATGGAAATGGAATACCCATCTCTGACAAAACTAAACAAAAAAAAGGATAGAAATGAAGGATCATTTTGTATCTGTATATACAAAGTAGGATAGATATACAGCTGCTTTGTCTTAATTCAATGAGAAGAAAGATTTGTACTAATAGTGTTTGGACAGGATATCATGTCTGCATCTTGCACTATGAATAACTATTATGAAAACAACAATTTGAAATGTATTAATTATTGTAACTGCCCTACTTACCTGTTTTAAAACCGTCTCATTGCTATTTGTTTCTCAATAAAACTTAAAAATAAATAAATAAATAAATAAATAAATAAATGAAAACAAATTCCAGCCCAGAATGATATACCCTGCAAAACTCTCTTTCAAGTTTAATGGAGAAGTAAAATACTTCCATGACAAAGAGCAACTAAAGAGTTTCATGAAAAAAAGCAAACCCAATACAGACTACTAAAAGAGATTCTAGAGAGGGATCAAAATGACCACAGCTCCATGAATGAGAGTAGAAAGAAGCCACCAAATAGGGCAAACAATTAAACACAGAGGCATAAGAGGTGTACAAAAGCAGTCTTTCAATTATTCTTTTGTATACAGCAGCAAACTATTTCCATCAGCATACTCTACAAATGGACTTCTGCATCCTATGCATCATGAGTCTATCCAGGTCTATAGGGTGAATATCAAGGAAACAGCAATGACTCAGTTCCACAAGTGACACCTGGCCACAAGTAAGCGTCATGGACACTGTCCATGTCCACAATATACTAGAACTTTGTACAATATCCTATCCCCAGACTGTTAGAAGTGCTGGTCATATATTTGCCATTCCAGTATTTATCTTATGTTTTATTCTTAGTAATTCTTTACTATCATGAAAACTTTTTCTTAGTTGAATTGTTTTGAAATGTTTAATTTTAATTAATTAGTATTTAATTTTCTGAATATTGCTTAATCTGAATTTTGTTTTAAGATTTATACTATATCTTTGACTTACAATCAACTTAAAAGACATGGTATGATATTTTCTATTAGAAACCTTAAAAAGTATATTTCCATTTTCCATTGACTTTATATAACTTCTTCCTTGTATTTTATACACACACACACACACACACACACACACATATTTTAAAATATATATATAACCTGACATAAGATTGATACAGTTTTATAGAAATATTCAATAATATTTTAAATGGGTTTATCTAATATATTTTACATAGTTCTGCATAACTATCATTTTTAGAGCTCTTTATTCTTTGCCCAGGACCATAGAGCAACTTCTATTGCAATCTAGATTATGCTCTTGGTTATTTCCTACATGCTGCATCTGGAGATATTAGAATATTTTGAGTTTATATAACTGGAAAATATTTTACTTTTAGCTTTCAAAGGTATGTTTGCTAAGTCTAAAATTCAGTGAGGAAAGATCCTTTTTTTTTCTTTCAGTCCTTTTAATTATTCTATTTTCTTACACACTTGGTCTTTTATTTTCTAATGTGGAATAAGATGTTATTTAATTTTGTTTTTCCATAGCTAATTTTTTATGTATATGCTTTAATGATTTTTAAAATAATTTTATTGAGAAAGAAGTAACAATGAGATAGTTCCAAAATAGGATATTAGTACAGTTACAATAATTAATACATTGCATATTGTTGTCTTTGTGGTAGTTATTCCTAGTACAAGATGCAGTCATGATACCTTGTCTAAACACTATTAGTTCAAAACCTTCTTCTCAATGAACTAAGGGAAAGTAGCTGTATAGCTATGCTATTTTGCATATACAGATATATATTTTTTCCACTACAAAATGGCCCTTCATTTATATTTCCTTTTTTGTTTAATTTTGTCAGAGATGTGTATTCCATTGCCATTCATATATTGTAGGTTCATTTCTTTTTTTTTTTTTTTTTTGGTGGAACTGGGGATTGAACTCAGGCCCTTGCGCTTGCCAGGCAAGTGCTTATTCCACTGAGCCATCTCCCTGGCCCTGTAGGTTCATTTCTTTAAAATTAGTTTTTGACAATTTCATTTTTGTGTATCTTGCTATGATTTTATTCAAATTGTTTGTGCAAAAGGTTCATTTTTCTTGGAAATTTGGTGCTATAATTTCAACTAAATTCAGAAATTTTAAATTGTTAAATATTTATTGCCTACCCCTCTCTACTTTGAGAATTCTAATTATATGAATATACGTTCTTGATTTTTGGCACAAAGTGAACGATTAGATGGCTGATCTATAAATTCTTTCTGTTTCATTTTTATTTTGGACATTTTTTACTGTTATATTCATTTGCTTGTAAATAATTTATGCAACCTATGCTATGTATTCATCTCAGAAATATTTCTCTAAAAATCACTGTCTACATCTTACAACTTTCACATTTCAATATTTGTCTACAATTTTTAATATACTATATAATTATTGATTTTCAATAAAGTTAATGAGAAAAAAACATATCACTTTACCCTAATTAGAATGACTCTCATCAAAAGACAAAAAAAAAAACTTTTTTGGCAAAGATGTGAAGGAAAAGGAGTTATTATGCACTGTCAGAATGTAAATTATAACAGCTGCTGTGGAGAAAATATGGAGGTTCCTCAAAATTGTAAGGTAGAGACTGGACCTAGTGGCACACACCTATAATCCCAGCGCTTGGGAGGTTGAAAACCAGGAACAATCACTGTGAGTCCGATCTGTGCAGTGAGACCTTGTAGATCCTGTACTAAATGCATTTTTTTTAATGTAAAGGAGATGCCATGAAGAAGAATGAGCTTGAAACATTTCTAGGTACTGAGTGCACCTTGACCACACTCTTAAGTGAAGTAAATCAGATACACATGCGTAAATATCGCAGTGTTTCTCTGGTGTGAGAAACCAACAGGGTATTTAAAGGTCAAAATGGATGACAGGTACTGGAATCAGGAAGAAAATGTTCTAAGGGAAAGGGGAGCAACAGAGTAGGAGTGGGGGAGGAAAGAGGGGAAAAGATAGAAGGAGAAACTTGGAAACAGAGGCTGAAGAATTAGCTCAGAAGCACAGCACCTTCCTGGCAAGTGAGGTCTGGAGTTTAATTCTGGATACAAAAGAAAAAAAAAAAAAATGAAGCAAAGCTTTTGTAGATAAAGAAGGGAAGAGGTGCTGAAAAGAGGGAAGAGAATTGGGAATAAAAGAACCAAGATATATTATGCACAGGTACAAGTTCTCTATGATGAATGTGATGATTATATTTAAAATGTAACCAAAAATTACTTTTAAAAAAATCTAAAGAACAATCTTAGAAATCTAACCATGTACAGCATTGTAGCAGGACAGTCTTATGACATTTTTTTTCTTGTCTCTTGTTTTCATTTATTACCCTTTTTTTAAACAAACATTTACTTGAGAGACAGTATAGCAGTAATTGATATGACATTAGAAGCAGTACATATTTAGAAGATGAGAGTGACAGGATTATTTTGCTGAATTCACGCACCTACAATATTTAAATGGCAATGGAATACCTATCTCTGACAAAACTAAACAAAAAAAGGGGGTACGAATGAAGAGCCATTTTGTATCTGCATACACAAAATAGGATAGATATACAGCTACTTTCTCTTAATTCAATGAGAAGAAAGATTTGTACTAATTGCTTGGACAGGGTATCCCATCTGCATCTCGTACTATGAATAACCACTAAGAAGACAGCAATATGCAATGTATTAATTATTGAAACTGATCTACCAACCTGTTTTGAAACTGTCTCATTGCTACTTGTTTCTCAGTAAAATTAATAATAAAAAAGAACAGTCTTCACACCCTGAAACTGAACACCTGGGTGGGCAGAAGACAGCTTTCTTCAGTTCTCTTTCCCAGAAATCAGCGCAGCTCTTGGAACCAACTGCCCCTCAGCGGGTAAAATACCTAATGGCATCTGTGAGGGTGGCCTGTGGCGCTGCCAGCCTACGTGCAGCAATTCAAGGCCTAAATGGAGCAGCTTTAAGCCTGTTTCCACACCCCACCCCCAAGAATCATTTGTGTTGGTGACTGGGTTTCCACTGTCCTAGAGTCACACACAAAGGGCAGTTGTAGTTGGCATACAGGGCTGGCTTCCCAGAGACCCAACAGGAGGTTGCATTCAATCCACAAGATCTACCCTGAAACACCCCATGGGGTAGCAGGGAGCCCAGAATCTATAGCCTGGCCACCTCCCGGGGATTTTGCTCTGCCCCACACAGAGCTCTCAGCTCAGCACCCCAGATCTCAGCAGGCTAGTTTCAACCACGTAGAGCAGTCTCGGAATAAAAGAAAGAAAATGTAGTTGGCAAGGGTGGGTGAGGCATTTCCAGCCCACTCCAGAATTTTACCATACATACTTTCTGTCAGATCGTCCACAGGGCAGCAGCTAACCTTGTACCTTCCCTCTCGGTTACTGAGAAATGTTACGTGACTTCTTATGTGTAATTTATACATAAGGTAATGTACAAGTCTGTTTGAACAAAAAGCTGCCTGTGTAACCTACACTCTTCCCAAACACAGAGTATGCCACCCCCGCTGCCACCCCAGGACTGTCCTTATGAGCTTTGCCAGCCAATTTACCCTCAGACAAAAACGCTTGTGATTTCTCTCACCATCCGCAAGTTCTCTGTGTTCTAGAAGTTCACATACCTGAAATCAGGGCGCAGGTGCTCAGGCCTCGTGCACTCGGCATCGTGTTTTGGTTTTCTACAGCCACTGAATTTTTCCATGTGCATCAGTAATTTGTTCCATTCTATTGATCCAGTCACCTAATGAACTTTCTCAAATTTATTTTGCTACTATGAATAAAGCTGCTACAAACTTTGACATCCAAGTCTTTGGGGAAGAGGCAGAACAAGTACTTTCATTTTGTGTGGTTAAATAGGTGTAAAATTGCAGGATTAAAGGATAAGTGCATATTTCACTTTCTCAGACGCTGTCACATAATTTCTCAAAGGTTAGACTTCCCTTTTCTGGAGGTAACGCTGCTCTTGGTCATCTAATGTCGTTTCTGTTCTGTTGTTTATGATATAAACTCTCCATCCCATATGCTCTCTGGTCAGTAGCTGCATTGAAGCAGTAGTTTCTTCTCTAAAAAGTTCAGATTTTTAAAAATCTAACATGCGACGGCATTCAGGCAATTGTCCCCACCAAGAATTGTAAAATCTTGCTTTAGAACTAAAAGCCAAGAATTTGCCCCTCTGTCACAAAGTGCTTTGGGTCTACCTCCATTCACTGGCATCCTAAGACTTGTGCCTTAACTCCAATGGTAAAAATGCTACTGCCTTAAAACAAACAGAAGAGAAGAAACAACACCTGAGACCACTTTCAAGAAATTACTGCCTTATAATTGGGGTATCAAATAATGCCTGATAAACTTGACAAACAAGTTATCCCAAATGTGTGAAAATAGCCAGTGGCCTGTGCAGAGAAAAATAATCTAACCATGGCTGAAGACATTTCACTTACAGCTCCAGCGGTATTTGCAACAGAACCAAAAGGATTTCCACTTTTTTACTTGATAGCTATCACTACCATCAGTGGTTTTCTATACCCCGATGTTTGGATAGGCACTGTACATGGCTATATATGTTATGCTTCTATCTCTAAATTGTGGAGCATAGAGCTTTTACACTAAGATTTTTATATGAACAATAAAATTTTTTTCAAATATTCATCCAGAAGAATACAACCCCATTGACACTTTGATTTTAGCCCAGGGAGATGCATTTTGGGCCTCTACTCTCCAGAACTGTGTGATAATAAATTTATGTCACTTACAAAAGAAGTCTGAGCTGGGCAAGCAGATCCTGCACATCTGTAATCTTAACACTCTGGGAGGCTGAGTCAGGAGGATCAAAAGTTTGAGCTGAGCGTGGAGAACATAGTAACTCCGCAAGACCTTGTCTCAAAATAAAAAAATAAAAATATTTAGGGATATAGCTCATTTGGTGGTGTTGGGTTCAATATCCTGTACTGAGAAAAAAAAAATTCAAACAGTACATACAGTTGGCCCTCAGTATCTAAAGAACTCCCTAGAAATATCAAAAACTTCAAATGTTCAAATCCCTTATATAAAATGCCATGGTGCTTGCATATAATTTACACACCTCCTAAGTTACATATGATACCTCACACAACATAAATGTCTTTTAAATTGTTGTTATACTATAATGCATAAGGAATAATAACAAGAAAAAAAAGTGCATACGTGTTCTGCAGAGTTGCCGTTATTTTTCAAATATTTCCACCCTCGGTTGGTTGAATGTGAAGATGTGGGACCCACAGATACTGAGGCTCAGCTTTGTACATGCTGGTTGGCTGGAGACATCCCCAAAGGACAGTGACTGCATGTGACCTGGGGCTTCTGTCGATGCCAGGCTGCTTTGCCCTACAAACATTAGCTGTAGCGGAGGTACCACCGGGCCAGCTCTTGGCCTGAGCTGAAAGAATACTGCTCGGCTCTGTAGACCACTGTTATAGTTTGCAGCACGAATGTCCCCAAAGGCTTTGGGGACTCATAAGTGAGGCTTCTGGGGGACAGTTGAGGGGGCTGGCGCCCACTTGCTGTTCGGAGGTGGGACTCTGTGGAGGGAGGTGCGCCGCTGGGAGCGTGACTCCGAAAGGAGCATCCCATCTTCGGCTCCCCTTCTCTCTCTTTCTGGCTGCCGTGGTGTGAGCGCTTTTCTCTACCAGTCTTGCACCATGTCGTTTCTGTCTAGAGCCTACTGACCACAGACCATGCGCCCTCATAACTCCTCTTGTAAGTAGTAGACATCAGATATTGTGTCCCAGTGACGAGAAGCGGTGACTAAGACACTCATCCAGAAGAACTGCCCCGAGACCACTAGAGAGGTGATCTGAAGGTGACACAAAGATGCAATCCTACAGAGGAGAACAAAGGAAGCCAAGTGACAGTGAGAACAGAAGATGGAGATGTAGGACCCCAGTCCAGCCATGTGGACAGGGGCATCCCCAGAACCGCCGATGGCAGGAAGATAAGCTGTCCCCACTACACCTTCTGGATTCCTGGCCTATAAGCCAGCAAGCAGATCAAATAGTTGCTGTTTTAAGTCACCAGACTTAGGGTCTGATTTATGTAGCAATACAGTTGTGCTTGTGGGGAGTTGCTCATGATCCATTGACACAGAAAGAATAGCTTTAAGCCTGATGCATGAGGCGGTGCACGGTACGCTGGTGTCATCTCAAAATAAGCAACTGTGGCACTACGGTCACACTCAGCAGGGGCCCAGAAGTACAGCAGTGAAGTCCTTTTTAGTGGTCACAACCTTAAACAGAGGTAGATGGCTCTAGATAGATGTCAACACTGATTTATGGCCAGTAGCTGAGGGTTTGGACAGAGTTTTGGAAGGAAGATAACCTTTTCAAACTGTAGTGACACAGCTATTGGACAGCGGTATGTAGGTGGAACTTCTGGTATGGCAGCGATGTGAAGATGTTGGAATCCACATGGCTGTTCACTAAAGAGCAAGCTCAGCAGAGAGGAATCAAAGTAATCAGGTATACAACTTGACCTATCGTGTGGATATCCATTTGACTTCTGCCCATGCTACCCCGAGCCTTGACTAATAACCTCATTAATCAAGTGACCATGGCAGTGGGGAGGAAGTTATATATAGTCTCATTAAGTCGATATGATCCAACTACTACTGAGAGCTGAATTAGCCAGCAGCCCAGTTCAACACTGAGTCTCTGATGCAGCCTCATTCCATGAGAGAACCATTCAATCATCTGCAGGCACCCTGCATGGACTGTGGTTTGTTCTTTCTAGAAAAGACACTAATTCTGTCTATGAATTTGCCTTCCTACCACCATGAGGCTGCCGGAATCAATATTTATAGACTCTGAGAATGCCTCATTATGATAGTATTCCACAGAGACTTGCTCCCTTCCTTGGAAGTCATTTTATAAATAAGTGTGACATAAAGTTGGTGCCCATAGAATTCACCACCAGCTGCTAATCTGATAGAACAGTTGACTGTCCTATCGACAACTCAGTTACATGATAACCTGGGGGAGAACACCTTGTGCCAGTGAAGTTTTAGCTGGTGATATAACAGGAAATAGAACTTCGGTGCCATGCTACCAAGTGAGAACCAAGACTAGGCAAAAGAAACAGAGAAGAAGGAAATTGTAAACAACGATTAGGCCCACCTGAGCAATTATAGAAACAAGAACTGCAATAATTTTGACTATTGCTCTTCTTCTCTTATAGGAGTGTTTCTGATGCTGCTGAGCATTCAGGATGTTCTGTTTGATCACCACGAGTTTGGCAATCAGCAAGAGGGTTCTAGGAAGCTGTGCCCTGTAGCTTGTGCATTGCACAGTGTGAGGAGCTGCACGTGGACAAACTCATGAATAACAGGAGTAGCTTGAGGAAATGAAGATCTTTGTTCTTGAGATCTACAGATCTGAAAAGCATGTCATGACCAGGCCATTGGGATCAGGCGCATTGACCATGCGCAGCATGTGGCCCACCTGCTGTGAGGAGCTGCCCACCAGGCTCGGAACACTCATCAGTTGCTCCAGCAAGATGGACTTTTTGCTGAGCCCTCCAGCTTCTCAACCAGCTGGCTTTCAAGAAGGGTCACCTTTGGGACCTCAGCACTTTGTCTCTCAACTTAATTGGCCTGTTTCGCGAGGAGCACAGCATGGTTCTGGTGAGATTTGGGGGTACATTAGCCAATTTTTTCCCCACCTGCAGAGTGCTGCCACTTCCTTTATAGTAGTGTCTCTTATTAGATAGCTAATAGTTCATTGGCCTTATGTTTCTGTATTTAAGTCACAAGATATCAAAGGAAGAGCATGATGCAGCTTAAAGAGGAATAGTATCACCCAGAGGTAGATTAAGTGACAGTTGGGGCTTCACACTTTTGAGGTTTCAGCATGTCTGAGGGATGTTTGCATCATGCTGGAAAGTCACATGAGGTGTGTGTGGATGCCACGTTCACAAACAGTACACTGTGCTACTCTATAGCACATCAATCTATCCACCTAGCATCTCCCAGAACTCTTTTCTGAGAAATGTGAGCAGAGTTTGGAAAGTAGAAATGAGCTGTTGGCCACTGCTCCTTGAAGATCACCACCACTGAATGCAAGAAGAGATAAAGGTAGAGATGCTGGTCCTTGTTCTTCCTCCTCTGTATGTTGCTCTTCTCTCTGCTGCCAGCCTTGCTGATTGAGCCAATGAATTGTGTGTTAACTTGGAGGGCATGTGTGGTAGACTGACAACTGGTGGTCAGCTTATAACACCCAGCTGAACTGAACCAGCATGGTGCTGGGTGTGGGAGGCCCACCTGCGGACTGCTGCTAGAAACACAAGAAGCAGAACTGAAGAAGTTTAGAAGCAGTTGGGAGCTGTTGGTTTTCTTGGGGCTGCTGTTGGTTCTCTTGGAGGCCCTTGTTGTGCTGGCTTTCCTGATGAACTCAGCTGTTCTCATCGTCAAAGGAGCTCAGGACCTTGACATTGCTGGGAATGGCTTCAGCTCACTTCAGAGGAGTGCTGGTCCTTCCTTTCAGCATTGCTTCCTGACTCTGGAGGTGAACATGGTACACTTCTCAGTCTCCTGAAGAAACTTGTTGTGCTGGCTTTCCTGATAGGTGTTCAGCTCTTCTCATTATTGGAGCAGCTTGGGACCTCACTCTCACTGAGGATGGCCATTGTACCCTTCAGGGAACTCTAATTCTTACCTTGAGCATTGCCTCCTGGCTTTCGTGCAGATCCTTGAGCCTGCTGGCACAGCTCTTCCATCCTGCTTGCACAGACTTCCTATCTTCCACCACTGAGCTTTGGGCCTTCCCAGCACAGATGCCTGAAACAGGCCTGCATGAAGTATTGCTATGGGTTGTAGATCTTCAGCTGGACTCTTTCAAGACATTACCACAGGATCCAGGCCCTCATCTGGATTCTTTGGTGTTTAGTGTGTGGACAGATTTCCTGCACTCTTTTTGCATATGACTCATTGAGGATGACTATTACAAAATAATTCTATGAATTATGTGTCCTGTATTGTTCCCTTTGCAAAACCCCAGACAACAACTCTGTGTTTGGATGAGATTAACACTTGAACCATGAACTGCGAGTAGAACAGTTTGCCTCCCATCATGTGCATGGGTCTCATCCAAACAGCTGAAAGCCAGAGCACAACCTGGCCTCTCTGTGCAAAAAGAAACCTTCTGCCAGAAAAATTTTCTGTCCGGATTCTTTTATATTTCAAGCCTGCCTGCTGCGTACTGCACATTTTGGGCTTCCTGGCATCCACAGTCTCAGGACACAATGTCTTATAGTTATTAATTATAAATCCATGTAATTAATTAGGTCTTATTGACTGTGTTCTCTGGTGAGCCATGGCCAACAGACTGACCAGTATTCATCCCAGACCCCCAACCACATGCGCAGGCCATGGACCTTCTAGCCACCTCCACGAGGTCGTTTCCATTGCCTGCCCCAGAAGCTGGCCCTCAGTGTGATCTCTGCCCTGAGCATTTCAGAGGCCCAGTAACATTTCTAGGGTCCTTCAGCAGCCCCATCCAAACTCTCACTTCTCCGGCCCTTTCCACAATTATCTAAGGCTGTATTCCTATGATAAACCTCTATTCTATAAAATGCATAATGGTCTACTTTCTTTATAGTATTATGACTGATAGACTACCATCCTTTCAACATAAAGAGAATGTATTTCATTCTCAGCATGGGTTGTAAAGCATCAATACTTTTGAACGATTCTCATTCTCTTGTCTCATTCATTCATAAAAATCAGTGAGTGCCTACTACACCAAGTACCATGCTAAGACAGCAGACCTAAAATACACACAGGGCTGTGACATGAGGGTCTCGGGATCTAGAGGTATGATAGTGGAGAGAAAAAGAGGGTTCAGTTCAATACACAGAGCTCTCTGATAATTAAAACATCCCAGAATCAGAATAGCCTCCCATTCTAGGGTAGTGAGGAGACTGCTATCACGAGAAGTGCAGGGGCAATTCCAGAGACATTTCCAGGAGTTGCTGTGTCATTTAGCATGCATAGACGCTCATGTGAGCCAAATGCTCAGCAGGCTCATGGGTAGATTCTACATGCTAGGATTCTGTGATGGTACCTACTACTCATGAGGCTCTGACTTCGTGTTTTTGGTCCATATTCTGACGTGACCACGAGGCATGGTGGGATTATAGCACTCTCAGAATAACATCACAGTGGAAGATAACTGGTGTTTACTGCTTACCATATGCCAGCCAGTTTTCCTTAGTATTTTCATAATCTTTCCAAAACTCTGAGATGTATATTTTATTTCTCCCAATGCATGGATAAAGATACTTAAATTCAGCAAGTGATAGCGACTTGCCCAAAGCTTTGGGCATTATGATCTAGCAATTAACAATAATATTACTTATTTCAAGTTTATTATCTACAGTTTTATCATAGAATTATTAATTCCTTTTTTAGGGGGGCAACCGGAAGTTGAACTCAGGCTCTTGCGCTTGCCAGGGAAGCGTTTATTCCACTGAGCCATCTCCCTGGACTAGGATTATTAATTCTTATCTAATAATAAAAGCTTAGTTTGAATTTTTTCAGGATTTTAGGGAAGGGTCTACAGAGTGTTCAGGGTCTCACTGCTAGATCAGACTCATAGTGATCCTCCTGTTTGCAGCCTCCCAAGAGCTGAGATTACAGGCTCATGCCACCATGCCCAGTCTCAATTGCCATCTCAGCGCACCCCGGGGGTCAGGACCAGCACAGCAGGCCTGGGAATTGAACCCCTGGCCCCTGCACCTTCTTACAAGCTCATTAATCCACTGAGCTATTTGGCCAGCCCTCAGGTGGAATCTTAATGAATGTGTATTTTAATGTTTCTTTGAATATATATTTTATTGAATACATTAAACTTAGCAGCAACACATCCTTTTTCATGTTCTGTATGTTCCCTTCACTACAAGGTCCTTAAATATTCTCTTTAGCCCTCCTACGAGCCTCATTTTACAGAAGAAAATAAGGCAATGAAAATCAGAGGGGCTCGTCACAAAATTCTTTAGTTGTTCTTGTTATGGAAGTATTTCATTTCTCCAGTGTAATCACGAGGTATAAAAAGTAAAGCTATGTTAATATGCTGAGCTGTAAAAGACTCGAGTCAACAACTTCTGACAATTGCCAGTTCCGCTGATAACCCAGAACTATTATGGACTATTGGACTATATTGGGTTATTTTGCTGAATTCAACTATCTACAATATTTGAAATGGCATCAAGTACTAATATTGTTTAGACAAGATATCATGTCTGCATCTTGTCCTCTGAATAACCACTACGAAGACAACAATATGCAATGTATTAATTATTGTAACTGTCCTACTAACCTGTTTTGAAATTGTTTCGTTATTTTATTTTCTCATTAAAATGAATAAAACCATTTTTTTAAAAAAAGCAAAAGAAAATCAGAGGAGCTAAGAAATGATCCCAAAGTTAACCAGCTGGTAGGAAGAGGCACTGCTGCAATTCAAACTCTGTTCTGATGAACGGTGAAACCCACTGGCCACATTTCAGCGACCCTGGGCACCTCGCTTTCAGGTGGGGGCAGAGGTGGTGGATCCCGCTTCCCATGTTTTCCAAAATTGCTTGTCGCTTCATTTACACTTTCCAAGGTTATTTGCTTTCTTTCCCTCTAAAGGTTCCCCTAACAAAATGTCTTGTTTATCTCTATGACAGTTTTTACTTTCAGTTCCATTTTAAAATTCAGAAGCTCCCCTTATCAAGGCATTTCAATAGAGAGATAGCTAAGAAAATGCAAAGAAATATCTCAGAATCCTTAAACAGCAGGGAATGACAAACTGCTACTATCTGCTGCTACTCAGGTGTTCTAAAATACTTCTTTTTACGTTGTTCAGTGGAGTGTTCACTCATAACCATGGCTTTGCTCCTGGCTGTGCTCCAAATCCATGGAAAATTTCATTTGGCCTTAAACTGTAGCTACCTGTTGCTATATGGGGTATTTAAGACAACCAGCTATACGGATTGCCTCTTCCACAGTCACGGGAAAAATGATTGTTGCTTGGTAATGTGGATTGCGGATGAAGACGACTTGTCTGCTATTTGCTCCCATTACCAACATCAGCTCCAAGCAGAAACATAAAATTGGAGGGAAGAGAATTGGTTTTGAGCTCATTATGGGGAAAGGAAACTACATTAGTGCATATGATTCTTGTATAAGAAAAAAACATGCACATCAGCACACAGTGGAAGAGGGGAGGCTAACATCCATAAAGGCCTTAATATACACCAGTAACTTCACATCCCTGACAAGCACAAGAGACAGATGTTGCTATTTCGAGAGAAAAGATTGTATTAATATATATATATATATATATATATATATATATATATATTCAAGTTTATAATCTCCTCCAACTCCAGAGTCCAGGATTTTCTCAGCACATTGCATTAACTTTGCATATAATACTATATAAACTTCCTTGAGTAACTCTGAAATATTAGTATGAGTATCATTTACTGTTTTAATGTTTCAGAACGAGAAGGGATTCATAAAAATCAAGAGAGAATTTCAGGCTCTGCAGCCTCTGTCAATCACCTCTGTTCTCTGGTGTCTCTAAGTCACTTCACAAGTGACCCTACCTTTGTTCTTTAATAATATTAGTTGTGAAATTCTGAAGCTTATAACAAAAGAAAACAGAAAAAATTGGTCTCCCGTGTAGAGAACATGAGGATCGATAGGCTTTCCAGGCCTGGCATCCATTGTTGCTGAGAGACTAAAGCCCGCCTCTCTTGGTTTCAGGAGCACCCCCTGGCCCTGCTCTGGGGAGCCACTGTCTTCCTGGCTAGGAGTTTTGACAGAGCTGTCATTCACAATACTCTCTTTCCCGAACCTAGAGGAGACACACTGGGCCAGATTTTTCTCGCTCTTCAGCTTTGTGCAGAAAGTGTCACAGGCCGGAACCAACTCAAGGCTTCCCACAGAGTGGTGCCCCACAGTTCCTACTGTTCTCCACTTCTGCCTCGCTTCTTGTTTCCCTGGATGGTTTATTCGTTCTTCTGTTTTGTGTAGCATTCCGATGCAGTTCTTATTTTAATTCCCTTTTACTAGCCACCAGTCATGAAGGTGCTTGTTACTGAGGTCATGCACTGAGCATGGGGAGGCCATGGCCACAGATTGTGTCCCTGCTCTTGGCTGGGGGGGGGGGGGTCCTCTCTTATGCGTGCCTGTGGCTCCCTCTACCTGTGTTTATGAGAAGTGCTCACCTATTATCAATTTGCCATTACTCTGATACGAAATCATTAGGGCTAGAGTTGCTTGTCTTGGTCTTTGTCCACTAATAACACCATCACAATAAACCGATGCCCTTTGCAGACATTTCATTATGAAATAAGCTTTTTAAACAGGGACAAGGAAGGCCAGAGAAGGCGGGAGGGGAGAGACAATGGATGTAAGTGTTCTTAGATTGAGTCCTTAAGAAGCTTAAATGAAGAGAAAGCTTTCACTTTCTTTCTTGATCAGCGCAGTGCACTGAAGGCCAGAGTGGAAGGAAAACACAGTAGAACAGCAGAACCCAGCACACAGAAGGAAGGCTGTTTTCCAGCCGATTACGTCTTCCACATAACGTGCATTCTGCCCATTTGTGTGGACAAGCTCCAGTTTCTGCGCAAGAACTAAAGCCATATGGAGGGGGAAAGAAAAAACAATTCATCTGTATGCTTTTCCTGTCTCCTGCCTTTTATTGGTCCAAGTTCACTCAAATTATGTCACCTGGGCCTTCCGGGCAGCCATGGAGAAGCCAGACATGATAGCCTGAGCCGGGCCTTTATCTCAGCTCTGAAGTAGTGGAAAGGCCAGAGTCTGTGAACGTGGTTCGGATCCGCTTCAAATGCAAACACAGCTTTCATTCTGTTGTGACTTAATTATAAAATGCCCTCCAAAGGTCTCACATGTTCAGCATTGAGGCTTGAAAAATGGGCCAGGGGAGTTCTATGTTCATCAATGGACTAATGTGTTCATAAGTGCATGTGCTGTTAGGAGGTGGGGTCTGGATCCAGCTGGAGGCTGCTCACTGGGAACATGACCTGGGATGGTGTGTTCTTGTCCCTGGATCCTCTGCTTCCTGGCTCCCATGAGGGGAGCAGCTTTCTTCCACTACGCCCTTCCACCACAGTGTTACCACCTTGCGGCCAGTGTACCATGGACTGAATGAGTCAAATTAATCCTCTCCTCTGTTAACTTGTAGGTGGTAGACATTGTATCCAGCCAAAGAGATGAGTGATACATGCATGTCCCCCCAGTCATTGCCGGATAGACCCTGGTGGAAACTAGAGTCCTCAAATCTTCCCGCTGTAAGTCTTTGGCTTCTACTCTCAAGGCCTCAGCAATGTATTTAAAATAATTCATCCCCAAGGAAATCATCCTCACTTCTATTTTGTCTTTTCTTAGCTATGTGACTCATACTCTGTATCACCTGAACCCTGGACATGCTGCAGCTCTTGCATCCATGGGCACAAGGGAGGGCTCATTAGCTACCGCACATTGTTTGTTTTAATGTGGAGCAAGTGAGCTCAGGGCTACTAAGTCAGTGGAGCAGCTTCCTAGAGAGCCCTCGCTACAGAAGGAGATCTGATCCAAGCCTTACTGAAACAAAAAGGGAAAAAAGGTAACATGGAAAAAAGGTAAAAGCAAATCAGAGAGACATGTAAAATTAGATCCAATATCAAATCCTATTATAAAACAATTAGTACATTACATTACAGAAAGTTATGATCTAGAAAGGAAGTGCTTTGTGATTTTAGTTGAAGGAAACATCTCACTAGGCTGAGGAAGTCAGGATGGTATCAGAAACAAATTCTGGAAAAGCCATAAGGAAAGAGATCATAACTGGTTCCCAAAGACAGAGGGTACATGACCATTTTGTGATCACAAAAATGTGTCAGGTATTCTTCTAGAACTTCCCACACCGTCTACAATTACAGTTGTAGCTAACCCACAACTCCTTTGACAGAGGTAGAAGTTGTCACACCATTTAATCAGTAAAGAATCTGACAATGACTTTTAGAAAACATCAAAGTACAGCAAAGAACCTAAAAGTGTAAAAGAGTTGGGGGTTAAAGAGGGCAAAATAGGTGATTTTGTTAAAAAAGGGAAGAAAATTCCAGACTGCCTAGGGTCTTCAGAACCAGGATGTGGAGTTAGGCCTCTGCTCAGTGGCACTGACATGACCAGGAAAGTGTTGTCTACCAAAGAATGCCATGTGTGCAAGTTTTTAGATCACCACATTGGTGCTGTGAGGAAAAGAAATCAGGACCAAGGAGGGCGCTGTGGTGCAAATGCAGCCCTTGGAATCCACAGGGTGAAAACCCCATCCCTACTGTGCGAGCACTCAGCTATGGTTGGGCCATAGGGCATAATGAGAGATGACTGACATCCTTGTCCAGGGAGTGTGTGAGTTATCAAGAGTGTGGATTTGTTATAAAAGTGAGTGTGTCCCTGTGTTCTCTTCCTTGCATGCTCTCTACCTTCCTCTGTGGGATGACACAGAACAACATCCCTGTCCCATGTCTGCCCCATACTTTGTCATTCCCAGCCTCCAGAACCGTGAACCAAATAAACTTGTTTTCATAAATTACCCAGTCTCTAATATTCTGTTATAACAACAAAAAACGGACAGACAAAGGACTCTTACTAGACTTCTGTAGTCCATGCAGGAGAAAACAGCAGCACTGGAGAGTTGAAAACCTTGAACATGAATGACAAGATGGCAGAGTGAACTAAAATCTTAAGACTCTTCCGGAGGCACACTGCAGAGGGCCCAGGCAATTGGGAGGAAACCAGAATCTTACTGAACTTTCCACACTAACTGTACAGTCCCAAAGATAGAGGTGTGTGGGGAGTGGGATCAGCTCTGCCCCATTTTCCACAGTGCCCTCCCAGTCACAGAGTCATTTCTCTTGGTACTTGAGTTTCAAGGGGCGCCTAGAGCTTTCTAGGCACTCTTGCTAATGAGATAAAGGGCCCCGTGTGCTGGGAGAAGCAGCAGCACAAATCACAGTTGCTCTTGGCTTGCAGATGGGCTCAGCACAGGGGCTGAATGAAAATGAAAGAGATGGCCTGCACCTCCACAGCGCGGCTTTCTCCCCACTGGTGTAACCATGAAAGCTCATGCATCCCCTTTCATCCAGGGCAAGGGGCAGCTCCTAGGAGTGGTATCCAAGTCAAGGCGGAAAAAAATAAAATGGAGAAATGTAGCTCTACCTGCAAACACATCTAGGATGACAGGCTTTTACGAGCTCTGTGCTCTTTCAGGGGCTGAAGTTTCCCTGGAGAGCCTGAAGGTCTCTCAGATGGTTATATGGGGTCTCTTCTCAGTAGCAGTTGGCAAGGCAGGGTATGTGTAAATGGCCAAAAGCAGCGACTGGTTTTCAGAGCCAGTAAGCTTGTACATTTGGGGTTCATTCTCATTTGCCTTCAGCCCCTCCTTCCACTCTTCAGTGCTCACAGCTACGAATCATTACCTCTCACGCCTTCAAGCCCAGCTTCTTTCCTTGGAGGCTCAAATTTGAGTTTAGATCTTTCATGGACTTGATGTAAAACTTAGCTCTGGAAACAAGGCTTTACATTAGGGTTTAAGACCACAGAGTGAAATATTCAACACTTAGAAGGGATTTCAAGAAAACATTCTTTTGTCCATCCCAAAAGAAATATGTGTTTCTGCCCTAATTCCTAGGTCTTCCAAATGTTACCTTTTTTGGGGGGAAAACTGTCTTTGCAGATGTAATCAAGAATGTTGTGATGAGATTATCCTGGATTATCAGGTGATCCCTAAATCTAGTGATAGGTATACTTAGGAAGGAAAGGCACAGGGAGATTTGAAATCCACAGAAAAGAGGAAAGGAAGAAGGTAATGTAACCATGGCAATAGACACTGCAGTGAAGCAGCCACCCACACCAGGATGCTAACGATGACCAGAAACCCAAAGAGACAATGAATGGACAAGGTCCTAGGATGTCTACAAGGAGCAAAGCCCAATGACATCTTGATTTCAGATTCCCAACCTCCAGGACTGCAAAAAAATAAATTTCTATTGTGTTAATCCACTCACTTTGTGACAGTTTGTTAAACACACTACAAGGCAACCAGCATGTCGGGTCTTCAGCTTTCGCCACTGTTTATTATTCCTTCCTCCACCCAACAGCACTCCCGAGCAGTGCTGCTCCCCAGCCTCACCTGCACACCTCACAACTGCCTGGCCCTCCAGCAAGACTGCCCAGGCCAACCTCACCTTCAGATAAAACCGTTCAGCCATGGCTGTGGGAATCTCGTCAGAACTGCTGGGAAGAGAGGATGGAAGATGCTTCGTTGAGACTGTCAGCAACCAGCGTGAGGTCACAGAGGGACACAGGCTGAGACAGCAGTCAGCCCGGCGAAGAGCAGAGCTGAGGGCACAGAGAGTAAGGCCGCACCCCGACACGTGCCAGGAATCCTGGGCTTCTCGGGGAAAGGCACGTATCTTGTTATCATTTTCAGTTGACTAACTTTCTCCCGATTATGACTGACTTGTTCTGGGACTGCACAAAACTCCAGAATCACAGACATTTTAATTATTTAATTGTTTGTTTGTTTGTTTGTTTATTTGGTACAGGGTCTCACTACGCAGCTCAGACTCATAGTGATCCTTCTGTCTCAGCCTCCCCAGTGCTGGGATTACAGGTGTGCACCACCATGCCAGGTTTCCGTGGCCACCACAGCATGCCCAGGGTTCCAGGGCTGGCATGTCATGTGGTACAGGGAATCAAATCCAGGTCATTGCCCTTGCCAGGGAGACGCTTAGACCACTGAGCCGTCTCCTCAGCCCCTAGAGTCATAAACATTGACTGAGGTTTTCCCCGAGCAGCCTGGAAGCCAACAGTCATTGGAGCAATGATTCCCATCCTTTTTCTCTTGAAAATTAGGTTAAGAAAAAGTAAGGGAACAAATGAAAACATTAATCTCTCCTGATGGCACAGTTTTCTATGACATCAGCCCTGTTCTGACTACTGTGACATTGAGTCGCTCAATCTTTCTAGCTCAATGTTAGTGATTAAATCCTGCTTCCTCTCAGCCCTATCCAGCCTTCAGGGAAATGATGTACAAAATAATAGCTTTGTTGACATGAGAAAGAAGAGCACCATGTACTGAACATGAAGTTTACAAGGTGAGGACATTGCTTTTAGGTCCACAGGAAACAATGGCTAATTCACATTGGTCTCACCTGGAGGCAGGATCTGTCCAGCTTGTTAGCACAGAGGTTGAGACCCACATAGCACTTTATAAAGTGCTTCTCCATCCTCTCCCTCATTTAATGTCCCCTCCTCCAGCCCTCGCATGCAGACTGAGACCAGGTGGTACCTTGCTTTTACAGAAGAAGAAATAGGTTCTGTACTACAGAGTGGCTTTTCTAGGCCAAAAGGTCCAGACTCTTAGAGACAGGACCTCATCCATAATACAATGGAAGTGATTCCAAGTGTCATTTCCTTTGCTCAGTAAGAAGCGGTGGAGCTTTGCATCCACTCAGCTACTCCCCAAAGTGCAAAGCAAAGTCCTGCCTGGGCTTATCTGCTGTGATCTGATTGGCTACCAAATTGTATATGAAAGGAGAAAACAATCTAACAAGTGTGTCCAGAGCTAGGAAAGCCCTCCTTCAGAGCAGCTCCTACCGCACCTGAAACTAGAGAAAGACAGTCTTTGTTTTCATGGTGATAGATACACTAGAACAAAATGGGACAAGGTGATATCCAGCAGCAATTTGCAATAACTGAAAGAACTCCACAACCTACTTTGCACCTACACTTCGTACTGATTTCCACCAGCCTCCCCTCCCCTCACATTATCTCCTCTGCTCCTTTTTTTTTTTTTTTTTTTTTTTTTTTTTTTTTTTTTTTTTTTTTTTACCAAGGAGCAAATGTGCTCGTGAGGGAGAAAGAGAAAGAGAATCGCAGGGCATGGGAATGTGGGTGGCCAGTATGGGCATGCATGCGTTGGGAGCAGAGATGGGGACAATGGGCCATACCTTTGTGGTGCTCTGTGGACATCACCTTCCTTAGTGTTGACCCAGCTCCTTCATGGAAGGCTTTATTTCCCTTACTTTGTCAGTGAGGAATCAAAGCTCTGAGAAGGAAAATAAATTGCCCCAGGTCACACAACAGATTAAAAGACTGAAGGGACAATGGCAATGCCTAACTTAGCTCAGTTAGATCATGTTGTAAACACACACACACACACACACACACACACACACACACACACACACACAGAGTCCTCATCTCACCCCAGGAGCTGCAAGAAGAGTTGGGAGAGTTCCCAAATGAAATTATCAACATCAGTTCTTCTGATTCACCACCTTTTGCTAGAAATTCTGCAGTGATTGGTATCAGTTTCTAATCAATCATACAGAGACCAGAATCCCTAAATGATAATCATTCAAGGGGAGTGGGGGGGAGGCAGAAGGGAGGGGAGAAGGGAAATTGATCAAGATGTGGCATATAGATATAGCAAGTTGTCACAACGAATGCATATATATCACAAAACTGTACCAATAAAAAGGGGGAAAACCAAACACAGATATAAACTAAATACTTTTCAAAGGTATAGCTCCAATTGGTCATTTTGGTTTGGTTGCAAACATTACTGACTCAGACTCAATTCAAAGGAAAGCACAAACCAGATATAATGATGCCCTTGAAAGCAGAGGGGAGGATTTTCTATTGAAGAAATCGGTGTGCATTTAAGCAACATCATTAGAGCTCTTGAATGTGTCTTGTCAATGGTAATTGCCTTTTTAATGGAAGCGCCATGTTCAGTCCCGTCCTCCAAAGCCTTTGGCTTCCCATGTGGTCATCAGTCTCCGGGCCGTGTCACGGGAGGGAGGTCACCCGTGGGCTCTGCAGAGCCTCCCAGATGATGCGCTGGGGAAAGACAATTTGCTTTCAAAGCAGGTTTGCAGAGCTGGAGGAAGAGGCAGGCAAGCTACTACTTCAAGTTAACCCAGAGTGTTGTGATAAGCAAAGTCTCGGAGCATCGGTGATGACGCCACAAGCCCAGGCCCAAGGCCATCTTGTAACTAGTGCCTCTGCAAGGACATGAAAGATTTTTAAAAAGCACATTTGGTGTGAGTGAAGAGTTGCAAACCAGTGTCCCAGCCTTGTTCTTCTGATGAATTCACCAAAGCAAAAGTGGATTTAAAGCACGAGTGCCATGGGAGGAGGGCGGAAAGGCACTGAGTCACTGGGAAGTCAGGGAAGACCTCACTGCTGCCTCAGCACCTGCACCGACCAGTGCAAGGGACCCGCTCCTGCAGTCTGGAAGCCGGGCTCCATGGCCCGGAGGTCAGCATGTGCATTTTTAATTTGGGCTGTAAAATATTTCTATCGTGCAGAAACGGAAATCACAGCACATAGACCCTCAGGGGCCATCACCTCGCCTAACAGATGCTGTCTTCTGTGCTCACTCTCCAAGTTTTAAAGACATATGCCTGAGCCACAATGAATCTTTCCCACTTAAAAAAATAAAGTTATACACCATCAATGCGAAGCCCCTACTGTCTTTCTCTCCTGCTCTAGAAATAACAGCCATTCTGAACATTGATAATTCTTATGCAAGTTTTCCACTACTATTCCATATAGGCATACTGTTTTATAAGCTTTCAATCTTTATTTAAATAGCATCTTATGACCGGGGAGATGGCTCAGTGGAATAAGCACTTCCCTGGCAAGCACAAAGGCCTGAGTTCAATCCCAGGTTCCACAAAAAAAAAAAAAAAAAAAAAAAAAAAAAAAATAGCATCTTACAATACATACCGACTGTGTATTGGATCCAAATGTTTGTTTCCTCCCAAAATTCGTACGTACGAATTCTAGCCTCAGAGGGCTGGGCTGTCCATATTTTCGCTCTATGTGAACTTCGTGTGAGCCTCCAGAAGCTCTGTCCTACTCAGAGGGAGTAATGATGTCCTTCCATTGTCTTCTAAATGGGTTTAGTCTTGCTTGCCCATTTATGACTGTACCCACCTGGAATGTGTTACTGCCTCTGGTGTGAGCTTAGAACCTGAGGCAGACACCTGTGGCCTCCACAATCCTCATCTTCACACAATCCCTGAGTGGGTATATTCCTGCAACTTTATTCGGTCTAACAGTGACAAGTATGATCACACATGTGCGAAACATTAACACTGCAATCTCTGCTTGCTATGAGAATCTCTCTCTTTTGCTGGCTTTGAAGAAGTGAGCTGCCACGTTGTAAGCCACCTATGGAGTGGACCACGTGGCAGGGATGTGGTCTTTGGCTGGCAGGAACAAACTGAGGCCTGCAGTCTAACAGCCTACAAGGAACTGAATCATGCCAGCAACACCGAGTGCTCCACAGAGCCTCAGGCAAGCCCCTAGCCTGGCCACTCTTGACCACAGTCTTCTAGAGGTCCCAACTGAGCCATGCTCAGACCCCTGCTCCATAGGAATTGTGAGATGTTACACATGGGTGGTCTCAAGCCATTAAGGTTTGGATAACACTGTTACAGAGGGGGAAACAAATATCCATACGAGGTAGCTAAGATAATTGTACTACTAATTTCTATCGGTTTATTAAAATGGATGGTTATTGCTTAATTTTGTAATCAAATTAGCGTGTCTATGTCTGGTAATCTAAACAACTACTTTGAAAATCACAACGTGCAGTATAGCAACCATTATTGATTTCCTATCATTTTGTTTTGAAATTCTGTATCATTTTTAATATTTTTGAAATTCTCTTTAAAAATCAACAATTGGTATGGGATCCAAATGAAGTTCAACACACTAGCTTGCAATGCCATCCCTGTTATAAGTCAAATCTCCATATGTACTTTATGCAGCTGCCTGTGTCTACTTATATTTTCCTAGACAAAAGCCACAAGTGGTTTGATTGCGTCATGCATGAATCTGTGCAGCCAGTCCTAACCGAATACCGCAGATTTGGTGTCTTAGTTGCTTTCCGGTCACTGGAGACAACACATCACACCCCACGCTTAGCAGACAACAGGTTTATTTTGGCTCATAGTTTTAAGGAGACTTTGTCCAAAGTAAGCCAGCTCCAAAACAGTAAGGCTGAGATGAAAGGGCATGGCAGAGGAAGGCAGCTCATATCATGGCGTCCTGGAAGCAGAGAAAGAGGAGCCAGAGCTCTTCTAACCAGACCTCACTCCTGAAAAGCACTGTGAGCTGCTGAGCCCATACCTGGATGAGTCCCCAAGACTGGTGTCTCCCCTATTTATCAATGAGTTGAAGTAGGAAAGGGAAGAGGCTGATGTCCTAAAATTGTAAGTGGCTAAGCTACTAATTATTATGGTGCAAGCTATCACCATAATAAATAAATCTAAATTTAATTGGTTTACTGTTTATAGCAATCCCAGAAGATAAGTAATATTGTTAGTCCTATTTTTGAAAAATGCAAACACAAAGAAATTCAAAGGCTCGCCCACTAACTGGTGGAAAATGACGAAACCAGAACTTGGACCCAGGAAGTCTGGCTCCAAGAGCTGAGCATTTTATTGATTCCCTTTCCACTTGACCCCTTCCAGTCCAAATAAAGTCTACAATTCACATAAAAAGACTTTCCAGAAGCAAAGGAAAACCAAACAGGAGTATTATAAAGGCTGATACTATCTCTACCTTTCATATCAGCCACTTGCTCGGAATCATAAATTAGGGTCAAAATGCGGTGCCTGGAAGACTAGGAAGCCAGAGGCGTCACGCGGGGCAGGCATCTGAGAAGGCCACAGATGATCCCTTCCGCGGTTTACTTTCTGCCAAGCCAGCTCCGACCTGGGCAGACAAGAACGGTTCAAGGTCACCTAAGATGGGACACACAGTGGAAACCAATTTGGTGGGAGGATGCCCCTGCCAACTCCCTCGCCCTGGTTTGAATCGCTTGCATAAGAAGGAAAAGCAGCGATAAGAGTGTTAAAAAAAAAAAAAAAAACAAAGAAAGCTCTGCTGTCTACTAACTCCATAAAGATATTTCAAGTCTTCAAAGACTGTGGGGTCCAAAACACAAACTCGCTGGGCGCTGAAGTTCTCCCTGCCTGCATCCTGCGCTGGGCATCCTGCACGCTGCGAGCCTGTCTCTAGAACTCTAATCACCACATGAGGTCTGCAGCTTATTCCATCTACACCAGGTTAATTCAAAATAAAAATAACATCAGTCCCCACCCGCAACCACATGCCTTGGCCCCCTTCTCTCCAGGGTTACAGAGTTGCTTTGTGTAAAAATGTGATCATTTTTCTAAATGATAAAGCTTGATTTAACTCTCACAGCGAAAACCCCTGGCTGGATGCCGCTTCTGGGTAACAAGTGGAGACATGAAAATTAAAGAAATCAGAACCACCGCAGAAAACAACAGCAATACACACTTAGTTGAAAAGGTTTATTAGGGAGTGGAGGTGTAGCTCAGTGGTCTGACACTTGCCAGGCACTGAGGTTCAATCGCCAGCACAGCAAAAATGAAACTTTTAATAAAACATAAACATTTATTATTCATTAGTGTTTTAAAAACACTTTAGAAACAAGTGCAAAAACCCAAGTTTCCTTTCAGTGGCTTCATAGAACTTCTAAAAAGCAATGACCTCTGTACAGGAAGGAAGGAGGAAGGTTAGATTCCTTCGCATGTGGTCTCTTTCCTGAGAGTTTGCAATTAGAGAAATAGGACTCAGCTGAGAAGAGGCCAACGCGTGCTCAAATGAAGCCGCAAACAGAAATACCATGCTTTCGTTACCACAGCTGCACTGATTAATTGAAATAATGAGAGAAGAGAAAAATTACAAAGGAAAAAAGGGAAAAAGAGAAGGATGGAGGGGAAAGGAAAGAGAAAGACAATGAAAATAGGAACTAGAAACTTTGGCTTAAGACTTAAATTTGCTACCTGCTTTAAACATATTCATGGTGAAAGAGCGACCTCTCCTGGTCAGTGGAGGAAATGTACGTTTTCTTTTTTTCTTTTTTTCTTTTTTCTTCTCTTTCTTTTTTTTTTTTTTTTTTTTAAACCAAACTCAAACTTCAAAGGTGAATGAGTTATTGCACTGGAAGTAATAAACCTTCCATGATGCACCCAGATAAACCCCATATACCAGAAAATCCAGCACCCCAAAGGCAATGACTTCCCGCAAAATCCAATGAGAAATTAAAATTAGCTAGGCTCTTGCTCCCCTGCGGACTCTCCTGCCAACAGCGGTGCCCTCTCCGCTATACTAACTCCCATCAGCTCAGGAGGTCCTGTTGTGGTGAAACAAACATAAAGCAGAACCCAAAACCACTTACTTTCACATGGTGACAGAAGGACACAGGCTGCTTGATGTCATCGCACCCGCTCAGGGTCCAGTCATAGCCGGACAGACCTGGGTTTCAGCTGATGTTGGGAAAGGTTGGCCAAGAACTTCGCAGGCTGTGCTTCTGGCTGAGAAATGGGCACAGTGGCACCTACCGCGAGCGTTTACCTGCAGAGTCAGTGAGCGAACAGGACCCTACCATGGGCACCTGGAAAAGTGCGGCCACATCAGCCCTTGCTGGCCGAGGCTGCCCTCGCTGAGCCCCACCCAGCCGGGGCACGTGGACCTGCATCCGACACTCGTGCGCCAGTCCTCCTGTCATTATTTTTAGCCTTTTATAAACAAGATAATCATCTGTGTGAGTTTTCATTATGGTAAGACATATACAACACGGGGCTGGGATTTATCTCAGCGGTAGAATCCTTGCCTAGTGTGCACGAGGCCCTGGATTTTATCCCCAGCACTTCCAAACAAAGTGGCATGAAGTTTGTCATTTCGACGATTTGCATGTGTCCATTTCGGTGGCCTCAGCTGCATTCAGAGCGATACACAGCCATCGACGCCGTCCTCTTCCGACACTTCCGTCGCCCCAAACAGAAACCCCGTCCCTGGGAGTGCGGCCTCCCTCCCTGCTGTCATCATCCCACCTTTCTGAACTGGCTTGCTTGAGATATTTCATATAATCAGAATCATGCAGCGTTGGTCCTTCTGTGGCTGGCTTACCTCCCTTGGCACGAAGTCTTAAAGGTTCAGCTAATACTGTAGCATGTATGAACACTTCATTCGTGTTTGCAGTTGCATAATATTTCGTTTCATGGATGTAGAGCATGTGTTCAGCCCTTTGGCTGTTGGTGGACACTGGGATGCCTCCCACCTCTTGGCTGCTCGTATAATGAGTGTCAGTGTGCACATACACATGGAAGGCCCTACTTCCAAGTCTTTCGATCTGTAGGCAGAAGCAGAATTGCTAGAGCAGAGTAAATTTTAGGGTTAACATTTTTCAGGAACCATCACTATATTGTGACCAACAGAGGTGGCATTTAAAATCCCCACAAGCCTGGTGTTCCAACTGTCCTTTGCCACCACAAGCACTTCTATTTTCCAGAGGTATTTTTTATTATGAGGATCATCATAGTAGATAGAGTAGCATTTCTTTGTACTTTTTGAAATTGTGGTTAAAGGGGCCAGGGAGATAGCTCAGCAGCCTAAATGCCTGCCTGGCAAGCTCAAGGACCTGGGTTCAATCCCAGGTACCACATGCTGTGCCAGCCCCAGGCCATGCCGGCCAGTGCTGGGGAGGCTGACACAGGATGATCACTATGAGTCCAAGCTGTGTGGTGAGACCCTGTGCCAGATAAATAAATAAATCTTTTTTAAAAAATCGTGGTTAAAAAGCACATAACAAAATTTACCATCTCAACCATTGCTATGTGTACCATTCTGTAATGTTAAAAGCATTCACTGCATTATATGGTGTATCTCCAAAACTTTCATCTTGCAAAAATGAAACTCCAAGGACCAGTGATATAGCTCAGTGGACTAAGTGCTTGCTTAGTTAAGCACAGGTACCAGGGTTCGATTCCTGGCACAGCATGCAGTGTTGGCCCCTCGAGGGGGAGGGGCTGAGCCAACCATGGAGTTGGGCATGGTGGTGTGACTGTAAGCCCAGCACCAGGGAGACAGAAATCTGGAGGATCACAATGAGTCTGAGCTGTGTAGTGAGACCTGCACACACACATACAAAACAAAAACAACAACAACAAAAAAAAAACCCTTAAAAATGAAACTCCATACTTACTAAACTATTCCCCTCTTCCCTTTCCTCCCAACCCCAGCCCTTTGACTACCATGCTTTGCAGCACCCGCGTGGAAATCCTGGGCCTATTAAACATCGTTGTTCCTTCCTCCTTCAGCCTCTGGTAACTTCCAACCTATTTTCTGTCTCTCCAAGCTGGACTGTTCTAGAAACTTCATAAAAATGGTTGATATCACCACATATGGGTTTCTCCAGCTTTGTCTATGCTGAAAGCTGCAAAAGGGTCTTTCTGTCTTCAAAGCATAGGTAATTCCACCATGTGTTACCTTGTGTCTACTTTTCTCATTCTTTATCAGCGAACAAGAGGATTGCCTCTACCTCTGAGTCACTATGAGAGTAACGCAGCAGTGAATAACGCCAAGCAAAACCTTTACCCTGAGGGCCGGCCAAATAGCTCAGCGTGTTACAGCACCTGCAAGCAGGTGCAGGGGCTGGGGGTTCGATCCCCAGGATTGCTGTGCCAGCCCGGCTCCCGGGGTGCACTGAGATGGCAATTGAGTCTGGGCGTTGTGGCGTGCGCCTGTAATTCCAGCTCTAGGGAGGCTGTACACAGGTGGATCACTGAGAGTTCGATCTAGTTGTGAGACCCTGAACACCCCGTAGACCCTTTCCTAAATAAAATTTTTTAAAAAGCCTGCCGTCTGTTCTTTTGAACATGGACCCAGAAGCAGGATTAGTGGCTCATAAGACTATGCTTTTAATATTTTTAAGAATCACCGCGTATTTTCCATAGCAGCTCTACATTCACTCTCCCACCAACAGTACACAGAGGTTCCAACTTAACCACATCTTCACCAACGGTGGCTGTTTCCTTTTTTCTTTGTTTCTTTTTTTCTTTTCATAGTAGCGACCCTAACCAGTATAAATATTTAAAATATTTAAATATTCTTTAAACATTCCAATCAGATCAGTCAGCACGTCACAAAACACCTAGATGCTAAAATATATTGATGTTTCCATCCTAGCCCAGGGCACGGCGAGACAGCACGGCTGTGCTTCAGCGGCAAGAGGCGCTGAGACCGAGTCACGGATCTGCTGGCTCCCTGCCCCTGGCTCCTCGGGCCCTAAGTGAGGCTCGGTTCTCTCCTGTTAAATCTTGCAAGAGAAACTTGAGACGATGCCTCAGACTTCCAGCAGGCGGCAGGAAGGGACACTTGGAGCCTTCAGCGCTACTTTGGGAAAAAAAAAAGTTTTCAGCTTGGTGGTTAACACTGATGCTGCTCTGTTCTCTCTGCAAAGCTAAACCCATAAAGGAAAGGCTTTGTGTTAGAGCTTTGAGATGCTAGGAATTGCTTGTCCTTTTTAAAAGAAACATAGTGACCCTCTTGATCTTTGTCATCTGGGTCCTGTTATTACAGTCAATTGATGAATTTTCTGTCTTTGGAATGTGTGGATTTATATCTAGGTATGGCAGTCCACACCTGTAATCACTACGCTCCGGGGGGCGGCGGGGAGCCAGGGACATTCAAGCACAGCCTGGGCTGTTTAGGGAGATCCGGGCTTGAAAGAGCAATGACATGAAAAAAGGTCAGGGCATGTAATGTGAAGGCCCCGGCGTCAATCCTTATTGCTACAAATAAAAAAATGAGCAAACGCACTGGACTTGCCAGTCTAGTTCTCTGTGTGGCCGTTGTCACTTAACACGAAAGCTGCTCTCTGTGATCGCATCTCGTGAGCTTTCTTCACCACCTCTGACATGCAGGCGAGCCACTGCCAGCCTGTGCCAGATTTGCGAGGCCCAGATAAGAACAGATAACAAGGTGCTCTGGATGTATAGGCAGGATGCGAGGCCATGTGTCATTATTTTAGAGGTGGGGTCTGCATCACAGTTTTGTTTACAAAACCCAAGTGTGTAACAATCCAAATATCCAAAATTATCACATGCAAGTTGAGCTCCCTCATTCTGAGCATGTTTCTGGTAGCAGGGATGCGAGGACACAGTATGAAGTTGCTCCTCACCTCACCATCTCAGCAGACACGCACAAGCCAGCATTTGTGTGTGTGTGTGTGTGCATGTCTGTGCATGTGCATGTGTCTCTGAGTGCATGTATCTATGCATGTGCACATGTCTGTGTGTGCATGCATGTGCACATGTGTGCATGTGTCTGTGTGCATGTGCACGTGTCTATGCAGGTGTCTGTGCATGCGCATGCTTGTGTGCATGTGCACATCTGTGTGTGTGGTTGAAAGAAGCACAAGACAGCATCAGTGTGTGCATGTTTGTGTGATTAAAATCTTTATAAGAAAACAGGAAATAAACATTTTAAAAATCTTTCAAGACTTTCATTTTAAGGGCCGACCAGATAAGTCAGTGGCCTAAAGCACCAGTGTAGGCAAGCTCAGGGGTGGGAGTTCAATCCCTGGCATCACATGCTGCACTGGCCACATAGTCTGGGCGTGGTGGGGCATGCCTGTAATTCCAGTGCTCCGAAGGCTGAAAACAGGAGGATCACTATGTGTCTGATCTACATAATGAGACCCTGAACACCCTGTAAGCCCTGTACCAACTTCATAAAAAAAAAAAAAAATTAGAAACCCTCCATTTTAGAAAACCATCTGTACTCTGTTCTGACATTTCCATAGCTACAGACCTTCCTCTTTGCCTGTCTGTGACTCCATCTGCAGTGGCCTTGGGGAATTCTTTCTAGTTCTTGTCCTAGGGAGTGACCTCTATTTGTACCCTTAACAGATCAGATCAAACTCTTCATCATTATCCAGTTGTCAGGGCTGACGGGAACTCTAAATCCTTTTAGAACTGGAGTCTAGATTTTCAGTCTGCCTCTGTATTAGTCAGTCTTTCATTCTTACAGCCTAATTCCTGAGAGAAACATGGGTGAGAAGGTTCAGTTGGTCACAATTTCAGCCCATGATCACCTGGCTCCAAGGCAGAAAGGGATTAGTGGGGGAAACTGCTCACCTCCGAGTAGCCAGGAAACATAGAAAGCAGGGAAACAGAGAGAAGTGGCCAGGGTCCCAGAGAGTCCCTAAGGTCACCCCCAATGCAATCAGACACTCCCAGAAATATGCCTCACTAATTTCCTAGGTGCCCCTCAAGCCAATGAAATTTGCCATCGCAGTTAACTACACAGCACCTAAGAAAGGACGGCAAAGGAAGTCTGCCAGCGTGTGCTCCACAGAGCTCTCGTCTGGCGTGAGGCTGAGCTCTCAGGCTTTGCCCAGGACATGCTTGCTTTTCTTGGGAGTCTATGCCAACCTGACCATGGATCCCTCTCTCATGTTCTCTATTTACTCATTAAATCTGACCTGGCCAGATTAGCTCAGCATCTTTACCCAGCTGCCAAGGTTTGAATCTGCTGAAACAATTCCCTCATGGGGGTAACGAGGTGAGGCTTTCCCCACGGTGCTGGTGCGTGTCTATAATCCCCACACTCTGCTCTGCTGAGGCAGGAGGGTCACCATTTTGAGCACACCCAAGGTAATTTAGAGATTTACTAAGACTCTATCTCAAAATATAAATGATATAGTAAAATAGTAAATTAAAGATGTATTTCAATGCCAAGCTCCTGGGTTCAAAGAAGGGCATGGGCAGTGCCCTTGGGGCAGTGATTACATCATAAGAACGCTTCCCTTAAGAATGGATTAGTGCCTTTTAAAGGGGGCAGAGAGTCTAGGCTTTGAGGCCCTTCCATCCTTCTGCCATGCAAGAACACACACATCCACACACACCCTTTGCTGAATAACAACGCAACACTGAGTCCCTCAGAAGACAACACTGCTGGTGTCTCGCTCTTCAACTTCCCAGCCTCCAAAACTGAGGAATGACACACACAAATGACTTGTGGATCACAAGCCTCAGGAATTTGTGTTCGTAGCACAAGGACCAAGACAGGGCTAGAGTGTGGGAAGTTCAATACCCTCCGAACACCTGTGTGTTTAAGTATTTGCCCCTGGGCTGGTGGAATCGGGGCGTGATAGAAGTGGGAAGTTAAACTGGATCTTTAAAAGTTGGGATCTTCAAGAAGATTATGGGGCCAAAGAGGAAAGTGATCGATGACATAGAGTGTGCCTAAGGAGAGTCACATGGGGAGAAGACACTCTCTCAGGCTTTCACAGAGAGCACATTGGCCAAGCAGTGGCCGTGACTCATCCACATGGCTGCACTGGCAAAGGTTCTACAATCTGAGGTACAGGATCTCAGGATAAATCCTGAGGGCATTTCACTGACCTTCTCAGACCAAAAAGCTACAACTCTTGTTGCATAGGTCCTGCTTTACCTTGGTCTTAACCATCCAGTAGAAAAGTATGAAGACGAAATATAGGAAGTAAAGCCATGTTTTTATGTTGAGCTGTGGGGGACTCAGGTCAATAATTTCTGACATTGCCAGTTAAACAGAAGACCCAATGCTATTGTGGGCTACTGGACTCTTTTAGAATATTTTGCTGAGTTTACACACCTATAATATTCAATAACGGAACTTAAAAAAATTGGGATATAACTATGAATGTCCATTTTGTATCTGTGTATTCAAAGAGGTTGGGATAGATATATAGTTGCATACTCTTAATGAATAGAATGATTTGTTCTAATGGTGTTTGTAAGTAGGATCACAAGTCTGCATCTTGTACAGCAATTAACCACTAAGAAGAATATATGCAGTGTATTATTTGTTGAAACTGTACTTTCGATTTGATTTGAAACTATCTCATTGCTATATGTTTATCAATAAAACTTTAAAAAGAAAAAAAATAATAAAAACCAATATTTTACAAAAAAAGGAATGCAAAATATGTAATTAATAATGTTAAGTTGATAACTCATTGAACTGATAATGTTTTCAATATGTTGAGTTAAACAAATTACATTATTCAAATCACTTTAAAAAAATAAAAAATAAAAAAAATAAAAGTTGGGATCTTTAAATTTAGAGATAAGCTGCTGCTTGTACTTCCTCATGCTGAGAGCATAAAGCGCCACCCGAGGCCCTGACTCCAGGGAAGAGTCAACTTATCCCTCAGGGCCCCAGGCCCAAAGCTTGGCTAAGTCCATGTATGCATGTTTCCTGGCTTTTGTTCTAATGCATCAATAACTGGGGTATGCACTCAAAGGGGCAGGGACTAGCTGCCCTCCTGATTTTGTCAAGTTGTAAATAAACTCACTTACTTTATTTTATGGGCTTTGCTCATACTCTTTGTGACAGAAGAGTGACTGAAGTAGAAACCCAGAGAGCTGGAGCCTGAACTGGGCCTCAGACCAACCCCACAGGGATCTAGTGAGAGGTCTTTGGGTCACTGGGAGTGGTCTCTAAAATAACTGCTCTCGTTCTCTCTCCCCCATCTCTCTGTCTGTCTGTCTGTCTGTCTGTCTGTCTGCCTGTCTGTCTGTCTGTCTCTCTCTCTCTCTCTCTCTCTCTCTCTCTCTCTCTCTCTCTCTCTCTCAGCTCATGATGTTTGTGCTCTGTTCCCATCTGAGCTCCTACAATTATCTCCCACTCAGTCAGAGGCCCAGATAGATGGGGACACTGAATCTTGCATTTAAACCTCTACAACTATGACCCAAAATACACAGATAAAGAGACTATCTTTTCTTCATAAGTTAGTTGCCTTAAGTATTTCATTATAGTGATGGAAAGCTAACTCAGAAAATTGGTACCCAGGAATGGTGGCATCACTGTAACTATTTCTGAAATGTGGAGTAGCCTTTAGAATTGTTTATGGGGGAGGGGTGGCAGAATTTGGAGCAATAGGCTGGAAAAAGCCTAGACTATGGCAAAGAGAGTTTCACTGGAGAGTCTGACGAGTCCTCAGAAGGTCTGAATGCTGACAGGAATGGGGACAGTAAAGGCCTTGTTGATGAAGTTTCAGGTGGAAATGAGAGTTCTATAGGAGACTGGAGAAACTGCTGTTCTCCTTACACTATGGCAAGGAACCCGGTTGCATTGTGTCCATGCCCTGATACTTCGTTGAAAGCTGAGGTTAATGGTTATGGATTAGTTTCTTTGGTGGAGATCTCATGGCCACAAAGCCTTCAGGCTGCAGAATGGGCACTGTTGGGTGGGCAATACATATATAGCGAGAGTCAGAAAAGGAAACAGAGACTAAAGATTTGATGATTCTTCTTGCATCCTGGCCAGGAAAAGAGTAAAATGGTTATAAAAATATAGCCAGAGAGAGTGCTGTTAAAAAGTTAAGTTTGATTAAAAGAAGTCAAGTGCTTTGCATGCAACTGTGATTGATTGATTGATTGATTGGTTGGTTGGTTGATGTGCTGGCAATCAAACCCAGGACCTCAAACAGCAGCCTGCCAAGTGCTTTGCCTCAGGACAGCAGAAAAGATAACTGAAGGACATTTCCGAAAGCTCAAGATGCCGCACTCATCACAGGCCTAGAAATACAGAAATGCACATTTATTTCCAGGCCTATCCCTAAAACAACTGGGACTCATCTTCCCACATTCAGCCAGCAACATTCTGAGGCTACTTCAGTCTCAGTTCCAGAAGGTCAGTGCTGGTTTCTTGGGTCGGGGGGAGTGCAAGCTGTGGGGTCACAGTAGTCTCCGCCAAGATTTTCAAAGAGGGGAGGTCAAGTGGAGTGTGGTGCCAAGTGAGAGCCCCAGAAGGGCCCACGCGGGACGCAGCGGGGTGGTGAATAGCAGAGCTATGGGCATGCGGCTGGCATGGAGGCCCAGGAAGGCAGCAGTGCCAGCCCTGTGCCTTTCTAGACAAGGAAAGCTGTGGGCACCAGGCAGAGGCACCCTGGGCTGCAACTGGAAAGACCACAGGGGCAGGGCTTCCCAGGTCCTGGGGAGCCCACCCCCAACCACAGTGCGCCCGCTCACATCCTGCTTATAGAGCTTTGGGATTTAGTGTCTACCCTGCTGGGCTTCCGTCCTGCTTTAAGGCCAGCCCTTCCTTTCTATTCCTCTATCCCCACCTTTTGGAATAGGAGTGTTTATCCTTAAAATATCTACCTTGGTTTCTAAAATTAGTGTTATTTTTACAAGAACTCACAATTGTCTGCCTGCCATCTCAGAGACTTCAGGCTCAGATTTGTAAGCAATGCTGGGATATTTGGGATATGCAGGTGAAATGATGCATGTTTTGCATTTTGAAACACATACAAGCTTGGGGGGGGAGGAATAATTTGAATGTTGGCCAAGTGTTAAGGAGGTGGTCCCTTGGGGAGTGCTAATGGCAGCCACAGACCTTAGTGGGTGGGGCTAGCGGAAAGTGCTCAGGTCACCGAGAGGTGCCCTCAAGGGGTCTGTGGGGCCCCACTCATCCCTTTCCTCATTCCTCGTCTGGACTCCTGATGTGGGTGGCTTACTTCCACTCCTGCGTTTGCACTTGAACTTCCAGGACTGTGAATTGCAACGCACCTCTTTACATCTGAAGTCACTTTCCCAAGCATCTTGTTACCATGATTCAAAATCAGACTAGCACAGACAGTAGCGCTCATTTTACAGTAAACTCCCTAAGTACTCTGTCTTGACATCCTCAGCAAGGAAGGCTATTTTGAGGGGGACTGATGGCCATGCATCTTTTATTATAATGATTATTAAAAATTAAATATTGACTGTGGTTTTTGGTCATGCCTCATGCCTCTAAACTTCAAACACAAGCCAGTGGTTGATGTTCCAGCCTACCTCACCCAAAGGGTACCATGCCAGACAGCAGGAACACACAACCTACATCCAGGCCACAACACGTCCCTCCTAAGTGTCGATGTTCTACCTTCTCGGAGGGTACTTCCTTACTTCTGCTTAATAAACCCACTTGTGCTTCTCTCTGACACATGCAGAAATGCTTTTCCATGCAAGGCCAGACCCCCTGCTGCGGGTGGGGGTGAGCTAAGGTTTCCACTGAGAAGCTCCTTGGGCCCACCCAGCCACCTAACCAAGGAGCCACTTTCCTCCCACCTGCCCAAGGCAATTTCACTTTTGCACAGGTGAATTTTCTAAAACAGAGCAGGGACGTTTCCTTGCACAAAGCAGTGCTTTTGTTAACATAAGAAAACACGACCTATACTGCCTACTGGCAGCCACCTGAAATCCTGGTCCTGGGTTAATGGTTTTGTGGGGGTGTGCAGCTCTGAACACAAAGAACTAGCTTGGACACTTCATTACACAGCTTTTCATAAACAGGAGCCAGTTTAACCTTTCTGGATTATTCTAGAAAAAAATGAACAGAAGAAAAAACAACAAATGAAGAGTAATAGGATATACTCCCCCCAGAATATGCAGTTTTGGCAAAACTTTATTGTGATCTGAAGGTAAAGCAAAGGTGGCAGGTACAAGAAGAGTTCTCTGACATCCTCGTATCTGTCTACCAGTGGGAGAGCCGTTCACAACTCTACCTGCTTGGAGATGGCGCCAGAGGAACCTGCAGGACCGACTTTGATGACGAGTCTGATCTCTTGTTGTTTTCTCATTTATTTGCTTTCCGGCCCCTGCTGCCCCTAGAGACTCCAGGTCCTTTCTCTTTGTCTTTCCACCTTTCTGAGAATGTTCTTCGTTGTTGAAGACACTAAGATGAAGTTCCAAGACGCCACTTTGAGAATTCATTCGGAGTATTATTTCATATAAATATGAAATGTACAAATTAGTACCCTTCCTAAAATACAAAAAATAAATGTGCCCAAAGAGCATACAATTTAACTAATTTTTTTTTTAATGAATTTAGGACAGGATCTATAGGGTGTACAAGGTGTACAGGGTCTCGCTACATAGATGGGACTCATAGTGATCCTCCTGTTTTCAGTCTCCCGAGTGCTGGGATTACAGGTGCACACCACCATTCCCAGTCTCAAGTGCAGTCTCAGTGCACCCCCGGGGCAAAGCTGACACAGCAGGCCCGGGGATCGAACCCCTGGCCCCTATGCCTGCTTGTAGGTGCTTTAATCCGCTGAATTATTTGGCCGGTTCTGGACAAGTTTAAATAAGAAAAAGGAAAAAAATTAAATAGTTGATGGAATTCTAATTCTATGCATGTGTATGTTGTAGATTTCTTTTTGCTTATTGTTAAGCAAGTATATAAAATTCAAGCAGAAAAAAATTTCAGTATTCTCTTAAACTATAGTAGAACAGATTTTAAAGCTGTGTTTTATTTTATTTTGGTATTGGAGATTGAACCCCAGGCTTTTACATTGAGCTAAATCCCCAGGCCCTTTTTATCATTTGAGACAAAATCTCACTAAATTGCTAAATTGCTCAGGTTGGATTTCAAACTTCAATCCTCCTGCCTCAGCCTCCCCAGCACTGGGATTACAGGCATGCACTGCCATGCCCATCTCCTAATTCTTTAAATCTAAAACTGCAGCACTTTAACCTGGCCATTTGAGCATGAACTATTAAGCAACAGTGTCCTGGACATAGGACAAATCTACAGATTGCTAATCTGATGAAAACCTCCTAAGTCTAACACCTAAGTATAAAACTTAAATGCACTTTCAAAGTGGCTTTCCCATTCTTTAAAGTTCAATATAAAAATTTTAAACTTTTTAATATATTTCCTGGGGTGTGAATAACATGGCAACTACACACAAATCCTAAACACAAGAAGCGGTTTCTACCCTCTTTTCTATCACTGCCAACTTCCATTAGACTGGTCAAAACCAGAGCTGGAAGGTGCAACCCCGGCACCATCTCATGGCCTCGGAACAGTAACCAGCTGAGGTACCAGCATTCGGCAGCGGTCAGGGATGAAAGGCTCTGAAGGGCGAAAGAGCCAGAGCCAGAAGAGCGAAAGCAAGCGCTGCCAGGTAAAAGACATCACCGCAGGACGCGAGCCTGAAGCCACGCCTCCCTCAGAGAGCCAGGACGCGTGAAGGCCACCCGAGGCGCCCGTTCCTTCTGGTACCTGGCCTCGCGTCCCAGGACAAGGTACACAGCATTCCTGGTGCCACAGCCTTCAGCCCAATGATAACAGCAAAGAAAATGTTCTCTAAAGGCCCTCCTGCCTTAGGCTGGGTCCCGGTTTAGGCGGATGAAAATGGTACCATGCGCACTGCCGTACTCCCCCGTGCCGCACAACGACTCGGGGACTTGCGCCATTTCTAGGAAAACAGATGTGCTCGAGGCCATGTTAAGGGAAATCAACCTCACACACAAGCTTAAATATCACGTGGCTTCTCTTACGTGAGAAGCCCAAAACAGAAATGGAGAACAAAATAAACTATCATGGGAAATACGGGCCTAGAACTTCTGCGAAATGGAAGGAGATGAGAAGGGGGAGGGAGCCTTGGGGGGAGGAGGGGGAAGGGAGGGGGGAGGGGGGCAGAAAATTAAGATGTGTCGTGGGGCCGTGGAGATACTCAGCAGACTGAGCGCCTGCCGTAGCAAGTGCAGGGACACCAAGGTTTAGTCCCCGGTCCTGCCCCCGGGCGTGCTGAGCCAAGGCACACACCTGCAATCCCAGCACTGGGGAGGCGGAAAGCAGGAGGATCACTATGAATCCAAGCTGCATAGTGAGACTTTGTACCAAATACATGAATGAGAAATAAAAGGGGTACGCATGCGAACTCCTCACAAGAAATACAATTATTGTGTGCTCAAACAAGTAACTAAGTTAATTAATTAAGAATTTCTCTTTTGGGGCCAAGGAGATAGCTCAGTAGAATAAACGCTTGTCTGGCAAACGCAAGGGCCTGAGTTCAATCCCCGGTTCCACCAAAAAAAAAAAAAAAAAAAGAAAAATAAAAAGAATTTCTCTTCTGTAGGTTTCTTAGCCGATTAGAGCCCGTGATGATACGCTGGCCATCTACAACAGACAGGAAGATAGTCTGCAATCCCCAAGTAAAACGCTGATAAGCATCATACTCAGCCCAGTTTCCCGGACCCCGAGAGTAGACCTGGTGCACAGAAACGGATCCTCACTGGAACCCCGAGCGCTGCTCACCTTCTCCCTGCAAGGCGTGACTCTAATTCTATTTTACAATGAATTGTACCCAGACCACTGCACCGCCTAAGTGTCCTCCACTGAATTCTTGCGCTGAGGGCAGAGAACGGAGGGCAGGAAGCATTGGCCATTCTTGGCATGTGAGGATGTGGCTTCCCAGTGGCACTGGTGAAGCTGAAGCGTCACTCCTCCAGCCCTGGGTGGGACACAAAGGGGAGAAGACGCAGGTGCTGAGCAAGAACTGAGTCATGTGGTGGAGCAGATTCTATGCTGAGAATATTCTATGCTGAGAATATTCTGTGCTGAGAATATTTTCTGCCTCTGGTGAGACACAAGCCTGAAAAAAAAAAATTCAGGTGAGGTGGGAAAGCACTGCCATTATGCCTCTAAAACTGACCCTGAACAGATTTCCACTGCACAGGTAGACATGGTTGTTGTTCCAGGTCAGAATCTCACCTCCACCTGAGTGCTGCTGGGTGATTTCACTGGGTCAGTGTCAAGCCAGCTTCAGTCGTCCCCCAAGAGATGTGCTGGGCATAAAGGGAAATCTTCATATCTTAAATACATGAATGCACTCTCATCTAAATACGTTTAAAGTAAAAAGTCACACACTCCATGCACATCAGCATTCAACATCAAAATATCCGCAGTCATCAAACTCCTGTTTCTCCGACATGAGCGCACCTACCAGGATTGGTCGTGCAGGCGTGGGTCAGGGGGCAAGTTTCTGCTTCACTAATCACCAGGGAAGTTGCTGCTGCAGGCTCACAGACACTATGCACGGAGTAAGGGGCTGTGCAATGGGCTCACCAGCCAGGGGGACTCTTCCTGACTGACTGGGGCAGGAAGGAAAGAGGAAACCCCAGCTGGAGGGCGGGTGTGGCGGGGGAACTCTGACCCCATGGTTGGTGAGGGACCCAGGAGTGCAGCTTCCTGTATGGGAGCGTGGAGTGCACCAAGATCTCCCTCACTCAGGCTTAAGGACGTCTGCTGCTCACCCCACACCTACCTTGCACCTGCTCCCACTGGATAGGGTAGGAGATGAAAAATGACAGTTTCAGCCCACCATTGGGGAAAGAACACTGTCCTTATCAAAGATGCACAGATTGTCATTCCTTAACCACTGTATAATGCTTATTTACACAGCATTTACACTGTACTAAGTATAATGAGTAATCTAAAGGTGATGAGAAATATGTGGGCCGAGGTGTGTAGGTTATGTGCCAAAATTACAGCATTTCATACAGGTTTGGAGGTCTTCAGATTTTGGTACCCACAGGGTCCTGGAACCAATCTCCCAGGGGCACTATGGCAAATGCAGTGCCCAGCAGATCACAATTGTGTATCTTTGGTATTTTCTAGTCTCCAAACTTTTAGATCAAGAAACAGCAACTACAGCACCTGCTTTTGCTTAAAACTTCAACCTTTACCAACACAACTTTTCTTGAATATCATTAACAGTTATTTTTATAAAAGAGATTCTCTTCAGCTGATAACCCACTACTGTTATGGACTATTGGACCACATTGGGGTATTTTGATGAATTCAAGTACCTACAATCTTTAGACTGGCTTCAAGTGTGAAAAGGTCCTTTAAAGACTTCTCCAAATACAGCTTCTCTAGCTGCAGTGGAACACCCATCTCTGACAAAACAAAACAAAATATGGGGACAGAAAGAAAGGACCATTTTGCAGTGAAAAAAAAAATATATATATATACACACATGATAATTAGGATCTACAGCTACTTTCTCTTAGTTCAATAAGAAGAAAGGTTTGCATTAATATTGTTTGGACAAGATATCATGTCTGCATTGTATTCTCTGAATAACTAGTATGAACACAACAATATGCAATGTATTAATTATTGTTACTGTCCTACTAACCTGTTTTGAAGCTGCTATTTTATCTTTTTGTCTCACTGAAGTGAGTAACAGATGAATAAATAAATAAATAAATAAATAAATAAATGAGATTCTCAGAAATTCCCTCCTGTGGACTTTCTAACAACACAGTTCATACTTAACCCCTTTCCCAAAAAGGCTCAAGACCATCCAGACACTTTTCTGTATTTTTATTGTTTGACAGGCATTTACAACGTTCCATTCATAGACCTAAAAACATAAAAATAGACCTTCTTTCAGCTTATAAAAGAAATATATAAGAACTTTTGACATAGACACGTCATGACCTTATGTACAAGAGAAAATGGCACCTCTCCAAGCACCAGACTTTCCAGTATTTTCGATGGACATGTTGCAGGGAGACCAGCCAATTGCAACTATTCACACCTTTGCTTCAGTTTTTCCATCAAGACCCAATCAAACCCGAGATGATATGGAACAATGCAGTGATACAAAGGGTATAGAAACCATTCTAAAGCTTTTTTTTTATTAAGAAAACCAGAAGATATAGCAAAAATTTAATAGAATAAAACTTTCAAAAGATCAAGCTCAAAGCCCTGGAAACCCGGAAGGGGAGGGACAGAGGATGGGACAGTGGGAAAAGCAAGCAGGGACACAGAGCATGATGTTCTGAACTTTCTATTGTCTGGAAATATAAAGTCATAACTGATTCTTATAAAATATAATTCCTAAAGCTACTATAAAATTCAGGTCTTTAAAGTACCTACTGATGTGTCAAACACCAAATAGATATTTTCCCCAAAAAGAAAGTTTTCATATTATTTAAACCCTTCTTAGGAAGTAGACATTGTGAAATGGGAAAGGGGAGGAAAAAAAGCTATAAACCTTTTTTTTCAAAAAAAAAAATTGAAAGTGCTATAAGTTGTTTTTGTTCTTCCTATTTAGATATCTGTTTTGAGCATTAGGTTTATTAACATGATTACCCTGTTTCATTGGCATGAAGAACATGGTCAACAGAAGAGATGTTCTAGAAGAGGATGTTTGGTTCAATGGTTTTATGGACTGTCAGGGAAGGGGCAGGTAATCTATGGATGAAGATGCAATTTTGATGAGAAAACCAATGATCACCATGGCAACCCCATGAAAAGGAGGCGCCCCTCCCCCGCCATGTGCAACAGACACACACACTGCCCATTTCCTGTCACAGGGAATCCAACCAAACTCCCATCTCAAATAGAGAATCCAACATTTAAAAAAAAAAATCTGCTTCTTGGAAAAAAAGTTTATCCTTAGTATGAGCTTCTTGTTGGCCTTTCATATATAAATATAAAGTCACCATGCCTCACGCTCTCTGTAAAAGACTATATGCTCACTTTAAACTTAAGAGTTACACCCAACACTGTAAAATTCTCATCTATTTGTGCCCCTGCATCTCAAGTAAAATACAAAAAATAGTGTTTTCTTTTCTCTCTCTCTCAAGTGATAAATTTGGATCTCTTTTCCAAGAGTTTGGCATCTTTATAATTCTATGCAAAACTAGAGCTTCCGAACACCGACAGAGTTAGACCATCCATAGACCAAAAAACATAAGGAAAAAAAAAAAAAGGCTCATCAAAACATAAATGACCACCCTCTCTTCACACATTCTTAAAATACACAGATATTGTCAGACACAGAAGGGGGAAGCTGTACAGTTGTCTTGTTTGTTTCTTGTTTTGTTTCACTGTTTGGAAGTGGGGTTCCCAGCTGAGGTTGGTTTCAGACAGGACAAGCCGTGTACCTGCTTTTGTGTGTGTGCTAGGCCTTAAATTCCATACTTATTTCAACTGCTGGGGGTGGTTTGTCTTCCAGTGCTATCTATTGTTTTCTAATTCTTGAGGCCCTGATTAGTGGAGAATAAATAAAAGCCCTTAGCAATATACAGAAGGTAGGACTCAAACTCTTTTGGGATCCTGAACAATTCTTTCTGACATGGATATTAACAATGGTGAAGGTGGGTGGTGGCCACATGGCTTCAGAACTGGGTCAGCTGCCGAAACTGTGTGTGTGCAAGAGCGCGACCTAAGGGACATTCTCGTGGACGGCACCGGAGGGCTGAGGAGGGGGCGGGGCGGGAGAAATATCTACACACGTTCACTAAGGGGACGCGACGTGGTCAGATCTCAGTGTTCAGCTTCCGGGAGGGGCCAAAGTCTTCGCGCCTAACCCAAATGACCTCCTCACTTGCGCTCTCCAGGCCGCCATTGATGCCCGAGAGGGCAGCTTGCTTCTTGAGCTGTGCCATGCGGGATGCGTGACTATCTGAAGTTTTCCGGCCTCTGTCTCGCTGACTGATGGAGGCAGCCTGAAGCCGCTCCTGCAGGTCTGTGTCCACTGAGGCGCCCTTCACCGACTCACAGAATTCATCATCGTCACTGAGGATGTCTGTCTCCTTGATGTCATCTTGCTCCTCATACTGAGCAAGATCAAACTGTTCCTCTACCCATCGGTCAGTGTCCCCACTGCCAGGGGGCTGCTGGGGCTCTTTCTCCGGGCTGCTGGCAGAGACCGCATCGGAATCAATGGTAAACCTGTTTCGGGCCAGTCGCCGCCTCCTCCTCCCAAGAGACTTGCTTGGGGCGGACACTGCACACACACACAAAAATATAAAAATAAACCCCCACAGGCTTTACCATGAGATGAATAGCCAGAAAGCAAAGATAAGGGACATAAACATTCAAAGGTATGCATCTGGTGCCGAGGTGTCACTGGGGACTTAGGAGTCCAGATGTCACCAGTCCATCTGCGAGTGTCTGCCTTGCCTTGATGTTGGCACTTTGGGGGTGCTACAGCAAGTGACCCAAGAGCAAAGAGGGGTGGGGGCACAGGAGGGGCTGCAGACTGTGGGGAAGGGGCCCCCAGCCCTCTCTGAAATAATGACTCCTCCCTGCACACCCCAGACACAGGTATCCCAGATGTAGAGACTGTCCAGTAGACCATGGGCCTTGGGATTGGTGTTTTCACCCCCACCATGGCCCTGTAGCACAGAGCTACCAAGAGCTCCTGGGGTATGTCCCAGGGTCATTTAGGAAGAGCACAGTTGCTCAGTAAGGTGAAGGTTGCTTCTAGGAGCCTCTTCTTTTTGTAGATGCCACCACAATGCACCAAGGAGGTGACCAGTGGACGGTTGTGCTGCTTTCTGGGAACTTAAGGAGGTGCAGCCAGCTTAAGGGGGGTCACATTTATCTTAGGGGACACATGGAAAAGAGAGGCTCTCAGGGAGATGGTGTCGCCATGTAGTTCCCAGTCCCCTTCCTGACAAAGTCCCATTGTGAGGCTACGCAACGCAAGCCTTGGCCTCGGCTCAATGCATTCCAAGCAGCACCCATTCTTCCACAGTGCAATTCAGATATCAGTACCGAGTGCCATGAGAAAGAAAGAAGAGATGACACTCAAGCAGTTGATTCACAAAGTGCTACAACAAAAGGACTGAATGTTAGGAGAAACACATCACTGGATAATAAATCTTTGGATTTATTCTTACTGCCCTCTAGGAAGCCAGAATTATTAAAAACAGGTAAAGAAAAGACACATCCTATCACACCAGCAAAGAAACACTCCCAATACATACACACAATACACAACACAACACACTCACGATGGCTCACATGGAAATGCTGCTACTTCTGCCTGATAGTGACATGTCTGTTGCATCAGACACAAAAATGTGAGTGGCAACACAGGCTTTCCAAGGAGGAAGAGGAAGTGCCTACGCTGCAGTGAGGAGCTGCTCTCCTGAAGCCTAACTCCTACAAACTGCTACGGTTCCAGTGCTGCTAGAAGATGCCTGTCCTCAGCACGGCCACAGGCGGCCTCGGCGTCCCACACACAGGCCCAGGTCAGAGTGCTCCTAGTGGCCTGCCTTGGTTCCCACTGCAGTGTCCACCGTGCCACCACCCTGTGTGCCCCAGTGCTGTTCCGGGTGGCACATCATCTCCAGGCATGGAACAGAGGGACCCCACCCACTCTTGTGCGAAGGGGAATGAAAACCATTTCCCTCAAAATGGGAAAAAGAAAAAAAAATTACTTCTCCACTGGGAAGGAGCAAAAGCTCCTACTCAGCTTTCCCTTAAGCCCACCACCATGGAGCCTGACTCTCTCTCATCAAGGCACGAGAACTACCCTCCAAACCTGGACTACTGAAAATATCTGTGGAGGATTTGCAGGCTAAAGGGATTTAGAGGCAAACAATGCCAATGCTTGCATCTTTGAGATGTACAAAAGATGAGCTGGTGGATGACACATGGATAGGCAAGAGTGGAAATATAGAAAAACACTCCTCACAGAATGTAGATGGGAGATATGAATTCTTATTATGATAAGTCTGATAACATTAGGGGCTTCCTCCCAGTCTTTCAGGGAGATAATCTTTGAGTATTTCTAGTGTATACTGTTAAACTAATACTAGGCTGACCTAGTCAAGTATCATTTTAAAAATCATCACCAGTGAAAATTCTGAGGATAGTGAACTGGTGTGAAAGCAGAGCAATACTTTTGTCAGCCAAAACTGAGCTATCAGAAAAATCGTTCACTCAGTCAAATCCAACGGTCTATGACCTCCCCTTGGCATTCATGATGATGGCCTTGGACATATATTCTAGATTGTGGGCTGGTTTTATTTTCTTTCCCTCTGTGAGCAGGGAGACTTCTGCTCATCCTACAGACCATACCTGATTGGCTTTAAAGCAAATACAGCTCAGAGTTTCAGTTCACTGATTAATAATTTAACACTAGCCACTGACAGGCAGGTTCCCTGAGGTTGGAAAACAGAGTCCCAAGTAAATATTCTCCAGTAAAAGGAGGAGCAGGGGAAACACTTTCAAGATAAACATCTCTCCACTGAGCTCTAAAGGATCAAGGAACTGTCCTTATTTGGGAATCCTATGAGAAAGTATGGATACGGATGCATGTGTGACTCTTACAGTGCCTTGGAGAACCTGTCAGAGTGCTGGGTGTATTGCACTAGGTTTTCAATAAACAAATCATTTGACTAGAGATGATATTAAAGCCCTCTCTCATAAAATTAAGGTGCTTAAAAAATGGAATAGCCATGTCAAGCTGGGTATGCTATACCAATGAAAAGACCTTCAACCATTCGCAGCTCTATCCATATCTCTCTGACCCACTGAGAGCTGATGGACAGGTATTTGGGACAATGGCTAAAAAGCCTTCTTTGGCAAATGCAAAGGAACCCTCTTTCCTAGGAATCCTCCCTGCAAAATTTTCAGCTGCCTCTTAGGAAATGTGACTATCCTGACACCTTTCAGTACCTCTCAGTGCTATGAAAAAAAATCACTCTGTCTATCATTCGTCCTTTGAGTGCCATTTATAGGTGGCAGAACTGATCTTTCTTCCCTGCTCCAGAGTGACAGGGTAAGTCCTGCAAGTGTATTTACTCTGGGACCTTTACAATGCCAGACTCCTCTCTTTCCAACAGCAGCAGACAGCTTCCCCAAATTAACACAGATAAAAATAAAGTTACAGGCAAAAGGCGAGGGCCATGCCACAATCAGACCTGTCATCTGGTCTACCGTACCTGGACCCCTGAGAATAGGCATTAGTGTGCTGCCACATTACAAAGCTGCTACATTCCCAGAAGTGGGTTGTGACCTTGCTAGCTATGACACACTGCTTTTTGCTAAACAAAGCTGGCCATCATGCAAAGCAGCAACTGTTATTCCACAAGGGGGCTAAGACAGCCCCTCCAGAAAGAGGACGCATTCGCTTGCTGGCTCAGCAAATGAGAAAGGCGCTCCCCAGCCAAAAGGAGAGGGCAGCAGAGGGAAGGCAGGAGGCATGAACAAGAGGGCAGATCCCCAGGGAGGAGCAGGGAAGAAGTGGGGTCAAGGAAGCCCACACCCAGGAAGAAGGGAGTCCCACACCAGCCCCCCTCCCCAGCCACATCTAACTTCCCCTCAACGAGGACGTCAAGCTCACTGGTGTCCTACAGTGGAGTAGGGGTGACGGGGATCTTGAACGTTTGAATCCCCACAGTACCTGCCCTGCTCATGGCTGGCCTGGCGCCTTTCAGCGCACATAATCTTTTTCCTCCAAAGGGGACATACTGCTGGGATGAGGGGAGGCTTTCAGTTTTGAGGAGCTGTCTTCGGTGCTTATCTCGCAGGATCGAATGCACAGCCTTCAGGAAATCCTTCCGGCTCTCTGGAGAACTAAGAAAAGAAGATTTACAGGAGTCAGGGACATGGTACTTCACAGATGGGTACATCTACTGGCCACAAGTGCAACCAAACAAACACCCCCAAGCCCAGGGTTAGGAGACTACAGCCAGGTGGCACTTCCTACGTTCAGCTGCCTTCTCGCAGCAGGTGATAAGAAGGCATGCTCCACTGTATTTCTGCCTTAGGTTGTGTCCTCTGCTGCCAACCTGAGGCCGAAAATGTCATTAATGAGTAGGTTGATGGGCAGAGGGATTGTGCCCCTGGAAGCTGACAAACTCCACTCCTGGCACCTAGGGCAGTCTTAGGGCCTAAAATGTTTGTGAAATTAGTGCAACTCTGCCAAGCATCCTAAGATTTATATCCCAATTTCCTAGTTTCTTCCAAAATCAGCCTCCCTCCTGGTTAAATGCCTAGCCTTCCCATAATCCATTTCAATATGTGAAGTATTAGGGTTACATTCTTAACAACTAGAAAATCTTCCAGTGCCCTATTTCTCATAGTGAAAAAAAGAACCTCTTAGGTAAGGGTTTTCTTTCTTGTTGAGTTCTCAATATTTTTACCCAGGTTAAGTGTCACCTGATATTTCTTCTGATGACAAATATAGTACCTCTACAGACAGGCTTGCTGAACTCCACACACTTTAGCAGAAAGAATCACAATTAGAACTTCTCAAATAAATGGCAAAGATGGTTTTCAAGCCACACGTGGATATTTGTGTAGGGGGTTGGGGGGAAGGGAGAGAGGGAGAGGGGAAGAGAGAAAAGCAGAGACAGAGAGAGACAATGAGAGAGAGAGACTGTCAGAGAGAGAGAAACAGAGACAGACAGAGACTGTCAGAGAGAGAAACAGAGAGAGAAACAGTGAGAGATAGTGAGAGACAGTGAGCGAGGGAGGGGGAGAGAGACTGTGCTACAAGGGATTGAATCTAACTCTTTTACAATGAGCTACATCCCCAACCCTATTTGTTTTTTGTTTGTTTGTCTGTTTAAGGCAGGGTCTTGCTAAATTTCACAATCTGGGCTCAAACTTGAGATCCTCCTGCCTCAGCCTCCCACAGTACTGGGATCACAAGCATGTGCTATCACTCCTGGTTCACAAGTACAATACTTAAAAAAAAAAAAAAAAAAAAAAAAACTTTTCACTTCTGACTTCTGGGGATCTCTCTGTTTGACCTCATTACCAAATAGATGATGTAGCAACAAGAAACACAGGTTTTAAAGTCAAGCCCACCTGAGTTTGAGCTCATGTTCATTTCCTATGATGGGTTAGGCCAAGGACCTTCTATGAACCTTGGTTCTCTTTGGTCCAACTACACAAAATAATGAAGGCTAATGCTGAGCATATTTTTCGTTTGGTAAATGTGCCTTCTTTCTACACTACCAACAGCATTATGAAACACCAATACTAGTCATAATGACATTATTCGGTTGTTTCTGTAAGGACAGCATGAGTGCCTAGGATTAAATAAAGCATGATTAAATGAGACACATTGTTTTAAAATCTTTTTTTATTTTTTATTTTATTTATTTAGTAAAGGCCTTGCTACATAGCTCAGACTTGTAGTGATCCTCCTGTCACAGCCTCCCCAGTGCTGGGATTATAGGCGTGCGCCACCACGCCTGGGGTGCAGAACCGGTGTGGCATGCAGTACTGGAGATCAACCTCAGGTCCTTGAGCTCGCCAGGCAGGCGCTTAGACCACTGAGCTATCTCCCCAGCCCAAATATGACACATATAAAGCCAAACAGAATACAGTCTGTAAGGACCATCTACCTTGATATTTCCTTGGGGGAATAAAGAGAAAAAAACTGGTTGCCTATGGGAGAAGACCTCAGATTCTCAGAGAAGTAGAGGAGGAAGGAAGAAGGGAGAAGGGCAGGAAAGGGAAAGGAAAAGAGAAGCAAAGAGAAAGAAGTGGAAGCCCACAGTGCAGCTTTGCCGTTCACTCTGTGGGCGATCAACAGAGCTCACGGTCCTGTGCTAAGCTTCTCAGGAACACCGGGAGCCTGTGGTGACTACTAGCTCATCCTGGGTGGCTCTGTCTGCTACATCACAGAGCTGCTCCTCGGAGTGCCCAGAAGCACAGGCCGCTGTGGGGATGACGGGGAAGGGCTGTCTCTGGGCTAGACAGCACGACCCCACCAGGCCCAGCCTACCTGCAGCACAGGTGGAAGACCCTCTCTGGCCTCCCTTCTGACTCCGACTTCACGTGGACAATTTCGCACACAGCATTTGCCTCTGCATCTAGATACAGTAAAACAAGGGCAAAAGAGGGTATATTTCAAGTGGAGTCATTTACATGTTTACAAAAAACATTTTTCATACTTTGCTGCCTGATACAATAGTGCAGAACAGCACAGGACCAGAGACGCTTCACTCTGAAGAAATGAAGAGACTAGAAGCTTAATATGATAAGGAGTTTAGCTTAGAAAACTTCAAGTGCAAGATCTTCTGATGGTCCAAAGGGCCCCTTCAATTAATCACACTGAGGAACGTCCTGTGTAGCCAATTTGGCCAAACTATTTCAAGTAAGTGATCAGTTCTTTTGACAACAGTTGGATCAGTCAGTGCCCAAGATTTTAAAGTGTATATCCATCATGCCAGTGATAGAAGGAGAGAGGTTCAATTCCCAGGAGATGCCAGGACAGCGAATAGAGCTCCTCTTCCGTGGCCTGCCCACGTGCCCACCAGAGGTATGCCAAGAAGGTGAAGAAGGGCTGTACATATTTCAAAGTACAGTCAACCTTGGTCTCTCAGCAGGACCCCTCTGAGTATTAAAATCCAAGTCCCTTACATAATACAGTGTAGTACTTATATGTAATATGCATGCATGCTCCAGGTTGCTACACTACCGAACACAATGTCCTATTTCAACTGTTGTTTTACTGTATTGCTTAAGGAATAAGGACAAGAAAAATAAGTATATACATGTTCCATACAGATGCAAGTTTTTTTACAAATATTTTCTATCCATAGCTGGTTAATTCAAGGGTGCAGAACTTGTAGGCTCAGGGCCAACTGTAATTTCTACACACTGAAATGCTATCACCACCCTATTACTGTAAATTATGAATGTAGCACTTGTGAAAGGAACAATTCACCACAGACTTGAAAGCTGCCCACTGGGAGGTGAGGCCTCATCCTACCCAGTGGTCACAGCACTGGTTACAAACCCCCATTGTGGCTGCATTATTTAATCTTGACTGGAATCAATCTGCAGAAAGTTTCACAAACTTTCTCAAACTGAAGATAAACATCATGAAATTCCACATTCTGTTTCTCAAATCCACTGGAATGCATTTCCTAATGAGGAATACTTTGACTAGTTCTTGGAGCAATTAAAATATAATTTCTCCCCCATAATTTTATTGAGAAACAAATAGCAATGAGACAGTTTCAAACCAAATTGGTAGGACAGTTTCAATAATTAACACATTGCATACATTCTTCCTAGTGGTTAAATTGCTATACAAGATACAGACAAAATATGCTTGTTTTAAAACTTCATCTGAATGAAAAGCAGAGGGTGAGAATGAAATGTCAAATCACAAAGATGACTTTGTTTCTAAAAAGTGAAGTCTGTCCTTCATGAGGGAAAATTCCTAGCTAGGAAGCCTGTAGTTTGTTAGAGAAATAAAGCCTCCCCATTTATAAACCTGGTATATGAAGTACATGAACTCATAACTCGTAAGCTAAGATTCTACATTAAGATAAATACTAGTGTACAAGCGCTAAATCTCAATGCCATTGCAGCCTTTGGAGACCCACAATCCATAGGTTCCTTGAAAGTCACCCAAAGGTAAAGTCTGCAAGTCAAATCAAAGATAAAGATGTAAAAAAGCATCATGATAATCAGTGCCCCGGACACTGGGAAGAAAACTTAATCATCTCATGCATGTATGATGCATTTGGCTTCTGCGTGGGACTTGTCCTAATGCAAGGGACAACCATGAAGGAAGGTCAATCCAGTTCACACTGAGGGAATAACTGAAATGTATCGAATATTTCAAGAGGTTTCTCCTCTTGATGCCAGAACAGCTGGTTCTATCAGGACTGATCCACTTTCACTGCTTTGAGAGGTGACAAGCAGAACCAAGGGGGCTACACACCACCAATCAGGCAGGAAGATTGGAGAGACACCCGCAGATGTCTGTGGGAGGGGTATTCTTTTTATTACCCAAAAGCTGCACCTCCTTTACAACTGAAATGGGAAACAGACGTGGCCAAAGTTTCTCCTGACTCCCAAGGAAGCGCCTTCCATGTGGCCCGAGAGGGTCACTTTCCATTCACATAGACATAAGACTTGGTTCAAATTAAGCACAGGATGGGTTCAAGTTCCATAAATATCAGGATCCTTAATCAACAAAATTTACTTCTAATATGCCTGAAGCATCATCTAACAACATTATCAAATATTCTCAGTGCTGACCAACAACTCACTTTACTACTTAGACCACAGAAGAAGAACTAACATTCCAAATACCTTCTACTGGTAGCAAAGATAAAAATGTATAATAGATGCTTCAGGCAAAGCAATGTGTACCCAGAGGCTTTTTCACACATTTGGTCAACTTTTTAGTCCCTCAGCTAAAAGGCAATTGAGAAATTTCTGTGGGTTTTGTTCACAGTTTCAAGGATTCTTTGTAGAAGTACCAGGCTTGCTGCCACCCAGATTCCAGTCATTGTGATGTTATGAAACATAACATAATGACCATAGGTCCTTGGAGCAGTTCTGAAGATATTATCCAATCATTAACTTGGTTCACTCATCATTCAGTATCTTACAGATGGCTGGGTAAATAAGAGGTAATAAAGAAACCCAGGGAAGAGTTATGCATAAAGAAAAAGGAAGGCAGAGTAGACCAAGATTGTGGGCGCACATCACATGCATGAGGACTGGGAAGCCAGCTCATGTTAGAGTTTACCTGCGCTTGCCAGAGCTCGGACCTGCAGGGCTTCAGTAGGGATCATGTGACGAAATCGGAAGGGGTCCCACTCCTCATAAATGGAAAGTCTGTGAGATCCCACCTAAGGGGGAGAGAGAGCCACATAAGAACAAACTAATTCACCTGCACTAACTCGAGCGCCTGCCCAGGGAATGCCACCCTCCTGTACCCGGGCAAGATGCTGCCTGATAAACATGCTGAGGGTATTTAAATGAGTTTGCCAGCCAAATGCAGATAAGAGACAGACAGAAAAGAGGTAAGAGAGGAGACAACTGTGCATCTCATGCTCCAAACAGAAGCATGAAAGGCAGAGCCCTGGCAAAACTTACAAAGGAAAAGAAACCAGACGTAAGAGGCTCTTGCTGACTCAGAGGCAGAATTAATCAAACAGGGCTGAGAACTACATGGAAAGGCATTTTCAAACACGGGGATGAAATGCAGTGTCTTACCAGTTTCTTCTTCTGCTTGGAACCATCTTTATACACGAGGACCACAGCAGTTTTGAAGACTGGAAGGGAATACAATAAAGGCAGTTATAGATGGTAATTTGTAATAGTTGTTTCATGTTGGGAGTGCCTGTCATTGTGGTATTCTGAATATGGGCGGCTTGTCATGACATGCCAGTTACTGCTAAGATGTCTCTTGGGTAGGTGGATGTTCAAGAAGAAAGGGGTGGTAAATGAAAGCAAGAGACAGGAAAAGGAATATTGTGGGACTGTCCTGCTTCAAGGATGTATATGGTGAGATTTTTGGACTTATGTGCAAACATGAGAAGCATAGAATTCTTTATCCTATTTTTAAAATATAATCTAATTTTTAAATGTTTTTTATCATATTATGTAGGGACTTAAAGTTCAACATATCAATACTTGATGAAAAATACCTGTTCCTTATTATGCCTAAGATGTTTGAAATGCAGTGAGATAGTGAGGTTAAGATTGATAGCCTAAACCGTTTGATAATAACAATAAGCTTGTCTTCTGAATAGTTAACAACCTAAGTTTGCAGACCAAAATTAGAGAAAAAGGAGGGCTACAAGGAAAGCCAACATTTTGGCCCTAGCCTTCTAAGGTCAATTAATACTCAGGACATATGAGAACTTGTACTGTAACGTCATGTACCTCGGTAGTGTCCCAAATTTTCTGATCAAGAAGATTATGGGGCCAAAGAGGAAAGTGATCAATGACGTAGAGTGTGCCTAAGGAGAGTCATATGGGGAGAAGACACTCTCTCAGGCTTTCACAGAGAGCACATTGGCCAAGCAGTGGCCGTGACTCATCTACATGGCTGCCGCTGACAAAGGTTCTACAATCTGAGGTACAGGATCTCAGGATAAATCCTGAGGGCATTTCACTGACCTTCTCAGACCAAAAAGCTACAACTCTTGTTGCACAGGTCCTGCTTTACCTTGGTCTTAACCATCCAGTAGAAAAGTATGAAGACGAAATATAGGAAGTAAAGCCATGTTTTTATGTTGAGCTGTGGGGGACTCAGGTCAATAATTTCTGACATTGCCAGTTAAACAGAAGACCCAATGCTATTATGGGCTACTGGACTCTTTTAGAATATTTTGCTGAGTTTACACACCTATAATATTCAATAACGAACTTAGAAAAAATGGGGTATACAGATGAATGTCCATTTTGTATCTGTGTATTCAAAGTGGTTGGGATAGATATATAGTTGCATTCTGTTAATGAATAGAATGATTTGTTCTAATGGTGTTTGTAAGTAGGATCACAAGTCTGCATCTTGTACAGCAATTAACCACTAAGAAGAATATATGCAGTGTATTATTTGTTGAAACTGTACTTTCGATTTGATTTGAAACTGTCTCATTGCTATATGTTTATCAATAAAACTTTGAAAAGAAAAAAAAACAATAAAGGCAGTTATGGCACTAAATGTGTGGGGCTTCCCCCTTAACTTGGACAATGCGCAGTGCTAACAAGACAGTTGAAAGGAGGAGAAGGGTGGGATCCCAAGCAACCAGTGCCTGTCCATCTTCCACAGATTTCTCAAAAATGAAAAATCAACACAGACTATAGAGGCAGAATTTTCCAGGTCCAGAACTAACAGAGAATAAATGCATGGAAATATTTCCCTGATATTTGCCTCCCCTGAAACTGCGGGATGAAACAATTTTAGCTATATTATTCTAAGGTTAAAGTTTAATCAGACACGTACTCAACAAGAACATAAAAGTTAATTTCGTAGCTGGAAGAACAATACAGACGTCTCTAATAATGCAACAATTGCTGAGAGTGGCTTACATTTATAGAAATTAAGTCAACCCCCACCCTACACACAGTGTTCATAATTCAGGATATATATTCACATTTTTTACCTAAAGAAATGACAGTTTACGGAGTAGAATGCAATCTCTACTTCTTTCAAATAGATCTGAATCAGAGTACGGTCTTTAGGAGAAGGAAATATATAGTTTTATTCTTACGTTCTTTCAGGAGACATCCAATGGAGTTACACATAATCTTCTAGAGAATTCGTTAAGTAATGCCAAGCATGCCTGGTATAAAGTGCTTACGATTCCTCCTAGGGGAAGCATGCCCAGAGGGATAGAAGTGTGGGCCCCGCCCGTCCTTGGTTCTCTGCGTCCAGCTCTTTGCTGGGGCCTAAATGTCAACTGCCCCCAAACCCTTACGTTGAAACTAATCTCCACTGTGATAGTTTTAAGAGGTAGAGCTTGTGGGAAGCGATTATGTCATAAGGTTTTGCCCTCAGGAATGCACTTAGTGCCCTTGTACAAGTGGCAGAGGTAGGTGTTCTGCCTTTTCTGCCATGTGGGTAGGTGCCATTCTGAAGGCTCATCTCTTCTGTTCACAGTGGCTGGAGGAGGGACAGCCTGGCAGAGCAGACACAGAATTAAAAGGAAACAAAAGTTCTAAGAATTTTCAGAGAAGAGCCATCAGGTTCCAGGTTCTGTGGACATCACCCCAAAGAATCCAGCTCCCTCTCCAACCTATTTAGGACAACTCCATCTTTCCTGTGTCTGCAGGGTCATCCTAATCCCCAGCTTGGGGAATAAAAGAAACAAAGAAGCTAACTCCAGCTGTAGACAAGAGGACAGGCCTGAGGCATCCTTCCAGGGCTCCCACTGACATGCGGAGGCCACTGCAGAGCACTGGTACCTTCAAGCTGAGGAAACCCCAGCTTGTACCATGAGGGCATCCGAAATTACAGTTGCCAAGGGAATTGGATTCCTTTAAAAGCAAAAGAATTTTGGTCTGCAGACTCAGGTCAATAATTTCTGACATTGCCAGTTAAACAGAAGACCCAATGCTATTATGGGCTACTGGACTCTTTTAGAATATTTTGCTGAGTTTACACACCTATAATATTCAATAACGAACTTAGAAAAAATGGGGTATACAGATGAATGTCCATTTTGTATCTGTGTATTCAAAGTGGTTGGGATAGATATATAGTTACATTCTGTTAATGAATAGAATGATTTGTTCTAATGGTGTTTGTAAATAGGATCACAAGTCCGCATCTTGTACAGCAATTAACCACTAAGAAGAATATATGCAGTGTATTATTTGTTGAAAAATAAAAAAAATATAAAAAAAAAAAAAAAAAAAAAAAAAAAGCAAAAGAATTCTGCTTCAGAGAGAGGACCCAGTGATATTCGCTTCAGAAGTCCCACCCATGCTTAGCACCACAGTGGATCTGCTTCAGCTTGCCCTGAGCTTAACCACCACAGAGCACACGAGAACAAAGAGCAAGCCCTGCCTAGCACTGAGCCGTGAGCGACGAACACTTCCATCTTATCAAGATGGACAACGCAGGGTCATGTGATCCACTCCGAAACAGCCTTGACTCTCAGAACTTCCAGCTTCCCTCCTCAGCCTACAGTCCCTGCTCCAGGCCTTAAAATGCAAATGCCTACCACCTCCGCAGCAGAAGCCTGCACAAGCTCCTCCCTTTTGCATCTGACTTCTTCAGGCAATGGTCTTTATCACTCAGGGCACACGAGCCATCCCAAGCATTAAGCATCCAGGTGCTGGGTGGCAGCACATCGAAGTCAGTTTCAGAACAAAGCCAAACTATTCCCTGAAATTAGAGATTTCCACAAAACAAAAAGAGAACCCTGATTCTAAGTCAAAAGCTGCCTAATCAACTCTAACTATTTCCAGCACACCTCTCTCTACTTCCAACGGCACTGCTTGGAAGGCTCACTGAGCTCTGCTCTTGGCTAGAAATCCTAACAGAACCTTCAACAGCATCACCTGTGAGGGTCTTACCTAAGACCCATCCTCATAATAGCTTATTATGATGACTACAAACAACCTTGGATTATGGGCCCAATTTTAATCTTTTTTCTTTCTTTTCGCTATAACCATCCTATAACTGTACAAATACTCTGCAAAATGATAAGCTTCCTCTTAGCACAGAGCCCCACAGTTTGCATCACCACAGCCTCTACTAAGTTTGCTGGGTGATCTAGGGTTGGAGTACCATGGTTAGAGTACACAGCATGTACTCACAAGGAGGAGTGCCCTGGACACCCACCCTTGGGAGTCAGCTATCCACCTGACACCTGCCTCCCAAACAACCCACAAAGCAGGGGAATGCAGAGCCCTGTTTGAACCTGGCATACACTAATTACCAACCATGGGTTGGTAAATGAGGGCCCTTGGATCAAGCCCACCCCTGTCTGCTTGCTGCCTGTAAAGCGCAGGTGGCCAAAACAGCCAGCTCATTCATTCTGTTATTTGGTTACAACATCAAAGCATGCAGCCAACTGTCCCCAGTGCCCAAAACTTATGATGCAGCCCCCAAAAGAAACATGTCTGTCTGCTCATACTTTCTCCCACTCAAATTATTTGCTTATTCTAGACTGGTTTATTTATCACCATGTGAAATTTGCAAAATTCATGGGGCAAATCATGAAATCCTCTAATGTTGAACTCTGGAACTGCCCAACATCAGAAACAAGTAGACAGTTCATCTATGTCAATACCTTAAGTTCCTTAAATGACTCTCGGAGAAGCACCAAAGACATCCCAGGCCACTCCAAGAAGAAATCACAGTATGTGGAGCACAAAGCAAATACTACTGCCCTCGAAAAGCAACCCCCATCAAACACCCATCAGCTGGTTAACACCCCAATGCTCCTTTGTAGTCCCTACTTAGTCACATGTTTTCTGAGCACACTTACATTCTCTTTCATTATTCTTAATAAAATGTCATCAACAGCTGTAGTAGCTCTTGGGAAATTTTGGGAATAGGACTAATTTTTCAATGAAGGCTAAGTGGACCTAAGTAGGAAGTCCAATCAATCTTGCATTAAACACTGATTTTAATATGCCTTGGATGTTCCCTTTGGGAATAGCAGTAAGTAACCTCCCAATCCCCAACCTCAGAAAAATAACACATAAGAGAATGGTAAATGCTGGATTTTGTACTCCCGAACTTTCTAGGGAGACGCTAGGGAAAGACACAACATAAAACAAAAGCCCGGGCTGCAGACTGTCTGCGCTGGAAATAGCACTGCATTACGTCGTATTCATACCTGCATGGCCACAGCCAAACAAGCTATGCTTCCTGAATTCTGCCCAACTCCCCCTATACTAACCCATATTGTTTTTCTCTCCCTAAAAGCATATTAATATAACACAATCACATAAGTTCTCTAAATGCAGCAACTGTACCCATCTGAACTAGATTATTAAAAATATAAATCACTCATCAACTGTCTACTTCCACCACTATTCGTAACAACATAATTGCCTGTACCTCACAACTGATTAAGCATCCAGAGTTGCAACAAAAGCCCAGCTGAGAATGAACCTCATAAATTCTGGCTTTATGTAAAGCCAGAGGAAGAGACATTTTTCTCTTGATCTTCCATCTTTTTTTTTTTTTTCCCTCTTGGTTTATTTTAAATCCATTGTTTTGAAATGTTTGCTAGGGCTAGCAGCAAAAAATTTAAAAATCCATTTCCTGTCTATTTATACCTAGAACAGACCAGGGCACGGCCATGTTTGCCTACTCATGTAGCTGGGGATTTTGAACATATTTAACTGGAAGGTTTAACCTAGCATTGGTAAGAAGGGGGTGGCCACAGCAGGAACACTACCTCAAAAACCGTGAGTAGCTTTATTTTAATAATTTGTGACTTAGAAATGTTCCTGCTTAGAAAGGGAAGCCACACTTTCCCCCTCCTGAAACGTTCTTCTGATACCTACCAAAGGCTGCCAATTCTGGCTCCTTCTTCCATTTTCCCAGGGAGGCTGGTGGGTTTAGCCAGATGACGGTCGTATGCAAAAGCAGGTCGCCCATGCTCAGATCTGCAACCTGTAAGCCAGAGACACAACGGAACTTACTGCGAAAAGGGATCCATGCTCGCTTGGATCATGAACTTTTAAAATACAGCATACTAGTGTCAATGTTACCTGGTGAAAATATTGTTCCTAAAACATGTGCTTAAGTATTTGACATAATGTATAAGTTACTTTGGTTTAGCCACTCCACAATATGCACACAGAATGAAACATGCTTATATATAGGCCAGGGGAGCAGTCTCCAACTTACCATGGCTCAACTTTAGTTTTCAACTTTATGTTGGATTTATTGGGGAATTAAATAAATTCGGAGGAGCTAAGGCTTTGGTTCAGTACTAAGAGCACTTGCTTAATAATGTGTAAGGCTCTGGGTTCAATCTCTAGTATGGAAAAACAAACAAAATTTTTGGCATATTTTTCAACTTAAGATTGCCTGGTAAGGACATAACCCCATTATACGCTGAAGATCATCTAGTACAATTATTGTCAAGGTAAATACAGGAATTATAAAAAAGAAATAGCACAGAAAATGATAGATCACGTTTTAAAAAATACTCTCAATTTGACAACATCTAATAAGCACTGGAAGCAATAGGTGGTAGACATCATAATGTTTATTTTAGCCTTCTAATGGAAACTAATAGTACTGTTATGTTTTGCTGTTTGAGCTACAATATGATGAAATTTTAATGAAGAAAATCTTTAATTCATACAAAATGTCCAACCTGAAGAACAAATTCTCTAGACTGCCAAAAAACACACGGGATTCACATAAAAAAATGTGGATTTTTTTCTTTATCCTGAGTTTGTCTGCCTGAATTTTAAGAAGATGATAACAACATGGTAAGAACCAGGGTTCTAAAATGCACACACAGTTTTACCTGTAAAAACATCTGCAAAATTAAAGATGTGGTGGGAGCAGTTTCCCAAGGAGATACGGCTGTCAGTGAGAAAGATCTACCCTCCAATGCTCAGACACTGCCGAATGTGGTCTTCCCAGAAGGAGTGGAAACAAATTATTTACTCTGCCAAGGCAGTTTAAAGATCTTATTTTACTTCAGAGGAGGAAAAGAACACCTAAATTAGGAGTTTGAAGATTCCTCGACAGCTATGTGCAGAATGAGGCCTGAAACCCTTAGAGGCCACTAAGTGTAGTCGTAGCCTGAACCCCTCCACGCTTAAGTGCTAAATCACCTCAGATTAGTTCTTCCGGTCAGATAGCCATCAGGATACGGTGACCCAGAAACCGAAGACAGCCCGCCCACAGCCTGCATCTCACACTACAGCCATCCCCCACTATCTGTGGCTCTGATTTCCAAGATTTCAGCTCTCCAGGACCAAACAATGTCTATAAAAATACTAAAACAATTCTACAAATAACCCACTCATGCATTTTAAATTGCATGCCCTGCTAACAAGGTAAATATGATGACACCATAAATATGATGCCATCTCACATGGTCCCTTCCACTCCCTCCTACGGGGGACACAGATTATTGCTTTGCCCAGGGAGCCTCCTGCACCCAGACACCTGGGTTATCAACTGTTACCTCATCACATTGCTTATGTTAAAGTAACACTTGGTTGTACTTCATAATGGTCTCAAAGCACAAGAATATTTAGACACTGGGCATGATAGTGCACACCTGTAATCACAGGTCTTTTTTTTTTTTTTTTTTTTTTTGTGGAACCAGGGATTGAACTCAGGGCCTTGCACTTGCCAGGCAAGCACTTACTCTACTGAGCTATCTCCCTGGCCCTCAAAGCACAAGAATATTGATGCTGGAGACTTGAATACAACAAAGAAAAGCTTCCAAAGTCTCCCTTTAAGTTGAAAAGGTGAAAGTTCTCCAAATAAAAAGGAAAATTACAAATCTTCTATTCCTGAAATTGTGAATGAAAAAAAAAAAAAAAAGAAAAAGAAAAGAAAAAAGAAAAAAAGAAAGAAGTCTGAGCTGTCCTGCTGCCACACCTCCAGATGCAGCAGTTCTGGCTACAGCATGTTACAGCGCCTACTGAGATAGAAGCAGCCTCCCATACTTGTGCAGGGGTGTAGAAGGGAAATCCCCGTGGACACAGACCGTGGCACTATGCACTTGCGGGGAGGTCTGGCACGCACCCTCCATGTTGAAAGAGAAGTACTGTGCTCAGCTTTGGCTTTCCTCCCTGAGTCCCCATCCCCTCCAACCGGTCAGAATCCCAACTCCTCACTGCACAGTGGTAACCGCCACGGGGGGAAGATCAGCTGGTGATGTGCCCTGGTCTCTGTGTACCCATCAGAGCACAACTATCACAGACCACGGTCCGCCCTGTCTGTGAACGTCCCAAGCTATCAGGAGCTCTTCCTCACAGGGGCCTCCTAATGCACCACCTCCTGGCCGCTCACCTCCATTCCATGCTCCACAAAAATTAAGCCCAACATCCCCTTCCTCACAGCAAGAGTCCAAGCACCTGAAAGGCCAGAATTGAGCTTCTAGAGACAAATGGTTCTTGTGGATGACATCACTCTGATCTTGCTGTGTTTCTACAAGCAGCAGCAATCCGGTGATGACCACAGAACACCACATAACTCGCAGGCCCCTCCCAAGCCACCAAGCATACCGCAGAAGTAGAGATGTGGCTCTATTGGTACAGAGTATGGAGACACTGCTACTGCTGAGCCATATTACTATTAGAACAACCAAGGGTTAATAAAACTTAATCACATGACTTGGTTTATCAGTACTAAGTACCACATCAACTAAATCGCTGGATATCTCCAGGTAAGGGCACCCTACCACCCATTTCCCAATCTCCATATAGAAGTAGTTATATTCATAAATAAAATTCTTGGGCACTGTACTGGTGCTATGAATTTAAAAGTAATTAAAGGTCACTATAGTAGATTGTTCAAAGTCCACTTCTTCCAATACAATTGAATGTATCTGTACCTTCTGCCATATGGTTTTCTAGCACCTCCTGAAAGACCAGGTGAAGTATACATCGCCAGCTTGGAGCATGGCCACATGACACCATAAGAAGCTTCCGCTAGCATGTTTGTATGTATGGATGTAGGTTTATATGTATGTATGTATTCATTCATTAATTCACACATTCATTCATCCATTCACTTAGGTTTTAGGGATTGCTGAGCTAAAACTAGCTGTTTTCCTTTCCAACACAGCGTCAGGCTCAGTTATCCAGGCTGGCCTCAAACTTGCCATCCCCCAGCCTCACTCAGACTCCTGAGCTGCTGAGATTACAGGAACATGCCACCATGCCCACCTTCCAGCAGCCCTCCGAGGCCTCCACCTTCCACCCATGGAAAGGACTTACCTGAGACAGCACTGCTGCTTCAGCCTAGCTCCTGGGAAGAAGACACACAGAGCACGGCTGACCCCCTAAGGCACTGAGAAAAGCCAAGCTCAGGTGGCTCTCGTACATTGAGGTGTGAGATATTTACTGTAGTAAACCCATATTGTAGCTGTTACACTGAAGAGACAAATGAGCTAAGCTGCACCTCAGTTTCTTTCCTGGCACACCTCCACGAGGCAAGCATAATAGGGAGTTGCTCTGCTCTCTCTGACCAACAGCTACCCCCTGGGCTTCTGCTCACCCCTTTCACTCTTCCTCCAGACTGCCAGGGCAGGGAGGCCTCCTCTTCACCAGACTGGGATGCCCTCCCAAATCAGGCTGCTGTGGCATCCTCCCCAGGGCAAGGGCCTTACTGGCCTCTCCTTCTTCCTACTTAGGGAAAAGGGAACGATTTATGGGTTCTAGCCAGCTCAAGTCTCCAGAGAGTAGAAGACTGAAGGCCCATATTCATCGTAAAATGCTTCCTGGCCAGCTTTATTTTCATAGCCCGAGACACTCCAGGTAAAACCAGCTAAAGACAGGCCTCAGTTATCCTGGGTTCCATGAAGGCCACGGCCTCAACATAAAACAGCAGACGCTGACAAACATTCTTGCTCCTAACTGCTTTCCAGCTGCTCCTGTGTCCTCTTTGAGTTTTCATAGGATGTCACCATTAAATGGGAACTCTAAGGACCAGGAATCGCCTCCCAGGAGTCAGAATACACTCCGTGTGTTGCACCACAGTCTCCAGCCTCCACCTCCTTGTTTGTCCTGCACTCCCGCCAAGGGTGGCGTAGACTCCTTGAGGGTCTTGGCAGGCATGGCACCCTTCCTCCGGGCCCTGTTCTCTTTGAGGTTTATTCTGATGGAATCAAAGCCACTGCATCCTTTCTGGTTTTAAGACCATTTTCCTCAGTTGAAAAAAAGCAATCAAATGGCAGTTTAGCTGTGCCTCTCGAGTAATCAATTGCCTCTGAGTAATCAGTTTTCCTCAAGTGCCTGCTTCCTGCTGCTGGCCCATCTTATCCAGCTAAAACAGTCTTTTGCTCTCTTTTGACATTTTTTCCAAACTTGAATTTTTCTGGGCTTTGAACTTTGTCAGAGCAGTAGCAGATTTTCCTGCTCTTCTAACGCTGGCATTTTGTCAAGGGTCCCTTCTTCAATCTCTGCACGTTTCTATTTATAATCTCAGTTCAGGGGGGAAGTGCTCCGCACAGTTTGGTGGCGCTTTGTTCCCTGCTGGACAGGTTGCTTCCTTGGCTGTCAGGATTTCATTTCAAAGGACCTCCAGGCTTACCTAAGCCAGGCTCCTTCTTGCAGCCTCTGACTTTGATCATATCCGTGTTTGTGTTTATACATGTGCACCACACTCTCCACATCACCTACTTGTGACCAACACAGTCACCTCCTCCTAAGGTCACTGAAATCCAGATATTGACTTGGCATATAGTAAAAATATAAAAATATAACAAAAACGATTATTCTATCAGCCAGCACAATCTGCTTCTGTCAAAACGGGAAAAAAAGAACAGGGGAAGGTGATGTTTCATGATTTAAAATGTTTATAGTATTATTTGTAGGAGTCAATAAATGAAGCTAAGAAACTCGCCTAACAAGAGGAATTAAGGATAAATCAGTGTTCAGAGACACAATGAAATATCACACACAAATGTAAAATAACATGAGTATTTTGTGTTCAGGGCAAAAATCAAGATATAAAATTAATTTGAGAATACTTAAGCATATCCATGTTTATTAATTTTCTAAACCAAAGGAACACCAAAACATTCAAAGTGTCAGGTTTTGTCTTTTGAGACTATATAGTTTCCTTCTGGTCTTTTTCTATATTTTGCTCTCTAAACAGAACTATTTTTATTAAAAACATGTTATAAAATAGGAAAACTAACTCCAAGGTATCCGTTTCTTCTACACTCTGATGACTAAATTATCTGCCAAGTAAGCGAAAAGCCTTTCTGTGCTTCGCTCCTGATGCTATGGAGGTAAAGACAAAAAAGAACACTTCCGCTGCACACTGCCTCCCCTCTCCAGAATGCCCTCCCAGCCTCTCTGATTCCAGCCTTGCACACTGGCTGTGACACCTCTGCAACTCTGCAAGGTGTTGGAAATAGATATGCAGGCCCTGCCCTGCCTGGCACCGGCCTCATGCACTTCCTCCAGCTGACAAAAACCCACTTCATCTCCCCGAGGACTACTTGTCCCACACTCAGATCTGCACTTCTGACCCTCCTGGTGAAGCTCACACCACCCAACTGAGTCACAATTTAAGAGTAAGACAAGTGACAGTGGTGGTGCACTCGTGTAATCCCAGCAGTCAGGAGGCGGAGGCAGGAGCACAGCCACGAGCTCAAAGCCACCCTAGGCTGCACTGTGAGCTCAAGGCCAGCCTGAACTACATAGTGAGACCCTGTCTCAAAAAAATAAAGAAGTAAATTCCTCCATGTGTTCATTTTTACATCTGATGATTGAGTGATAGCGATTGGACTTCCTTTTTAACCTGGACAGTGACCAGCTCTGATAGAACCTAGCCTTCCTAACCATGACCAGCTCTGATAGAGCCTAGCCTTCCTAACCATGACCAGCTCTGATAGAGCCTAGCCTTCCTAACCATGACCAGC
>NW_004524801.1:3086029-3116474 GCF_000260255.1 Octodon degus | reverse complement strand
GACAAGCACACTGGCAGGGGATCATCATATATTGCCTCAGCTCTATGGACATTTTTATTCTTGGAAGACCTTGGGACACAACTTTTAGCTCCCTATAGCCTTTCTGTACCTCTCACTGCTTCTACCTAGGTTTTTGAGTACCCTGAAGAAAAGGGGAAAAAAAGAAACTTACATTCATCCAATTAACATTTATCCAACACCTATTATATGCCAGATGCTGTTCTGATCTTGAAGACAAGAGTCTTAAAATAGTCCAGCTGTGGTAATAAGAGGCCATCTTCACACTTAAGTTAGAACAAAAGCAGAGATCCCAAATGCTATTAGTGAGCTTCCTATAGTAAGAAATAGTCAATTCTCAGCCTTTTGGCTAAGATCAAACTAAGAAACAGTCCAGCTGGAGAAGAAAATCACAAAATGTAGCCCTGGACAAAGGACAAAAGCTAGACCAACCTAAGCAATCGCATGACTACTGTATCCCCAGAGAGCACCTTATTTAAAAAAAAAAAAAAAGCCAGCAAAACCAAGTCCTGAGAGACCTGGCAAGAAAAAGGCTTCCTTACCTCCTTCTTCTCCCCAGTCTGCTCAGCTATCAGCTGGTCAAACACAGCCCCGAACTCTTCGTGGATCTTCTGCATTTCGTTGATGTGACTGGCAACCTTGTTCATGGTCTTGATGGCCACTAGAAGAGCACAAGCCAGAAGTGAAGAGGCCGCTCAGAACCCTCTCGGGCCGCACAGGGGAGGCGGGCGCTGCTCACCGTCCAGGTGGTAGTGCTCCTCGCTCTCCGCGTCGGTCAGGGCGAAGAGCTCCCTGAGCAGCAGCGGGTACTTGAGGACCCTCTGGATGGGCTTGATGAGGTAAGACTCCAGCGTGGACGAGTGCTGCTGCCGCGGGTTCTGGGCATCCAAGAACGCCTTGAAAGCTGTGTCAGTCTTGGCTGGAAGGGTTTAAATAGAGATGGTCAGGCGGGCCTCTCTAGGTACCGTCCACTTCCGGGGAATGGCTTCAAGGTGCCTCCTTCACAGGAAGGAAGGAGAGGGCAGGGCAGGCTCAGCTTATACAGAAAACTGCTGGCTGTCACCCAGATAGGCTGAAGGGCCCCAGCCAGTGAGCCTCTCAGCCTGGGCTTTCAGGACTGCTGTTTCTCCTCCTAATATGCATATCATTGTATGCTGATGTTTTTACTTAATGAGTCTGTAAGACTCCTCACAGGACAAGCCAGGGCCTGAAGGTAGTCAAGGACTTACCTGCAAGCATCAATTCAGAATCACCATCTCCCCTGTGAACCTCTGACAGGTCACTTTCTCCTGCCCCATCACCCTGGGGGGGCCTACCTTGGCTTCTACTAGAACCCAGAGCTTGTGGAAATTATCCAAGCCGGCAAGGCTGAACCTGCTTTGCAGCCTCACAGCATTTCCCTCAAGCCACGGCAAGTCTGCCCACTTCTAGCTGTCCTTCCTCAGTCTTCTAACCAACCCCATAGCTTCCCCTTGGAACACAAAGCCCTCATCCTGGGATCTGTGCGTGACAAACATGGTAGCAATCCACTCGCCTACCCATCCCTGACTAACAGCAAAACCTACACTCTGTGTATACCTTACCCGGCTTGCCTAACCTCTCAAGCATTTCAACTCTGGCGGACTTGCTCTGGAACACAACCAGGGAAGCACAGAAGCAGCAGCTCCTGCCAGCAGTGGCCGTGTGGAGCTGCGCTGCCCTCCCTCAGAATCTGTTCACTGTCAACTTGGTGCTCCCTTAGTTAGGAGTTAGCGCTCACAGGGCAGGGACCTGAGCAGAGCTCGGGCAGCACTTTCCTCACCAGCTTTGCTTGCACCTGTGTCCCAGCTGGGCCTACAAGGGCCCTGGGGAGCTAGGGAGCTGGGTAGGTGAGGAGCTGGGGGGCCCATCCAGCAGACAAGAATCTGCCATTAGACTACAGAAGACATGGCCAGCGCTTTCCAGGTGCAAACCAATGCTGCGAAGAGAGGGGAAGATCTATCCAAGGGACAGTGTCAGTGGACACAAGAAGCGTCGAGGCTGGTGCTAGCAGGATGACCTGCCCAGAGCAAGCACTGGGCTTCCAGCCCCTCCCCTGCACTGTGCCCTATGCCACTCTTCCACCTGACGATTCCTGAGCTGCCTCCTTTAGAGTGAACCAAAAAACAAATCAACATTTTGTACAAACACTTCCTACACACTCAGAATCTAGACATTCATCTAGGTGACTTTTGCCTATTAGAAATTAAGTGCTGCTTCCCCAGGAGTCAGTACTTTTTATAACAGCACCCACATGTCAGAGGAACTCAGACAGATCTCGACTAAATGAATAACAATTTCTAAAACTCAGTGGGCATACCTCTGTGTGTGTGTGTCTTCCCCTTCACCAGGGGTAGGTACACAGGCTAATCACCCCAAGGACACTGCAATAGGGCGAGATGACATTGCAGTGATTCTTCTATCTTTATTCAATTAAAAAATAAAGTGATCATGGAGGAAGACCTTACAATCTTTTTTACTGTTGTTAAATCTTATCACAAGGAATCAGATTCCAAGAGTCCAGCCCCTTCTGCTCCCCTCGAAGAGATCCCTGAAGAAAAAGACCACTATAAGTGAGTGGCCCGCTGGCCTATGTGCCAGGGCAGCCCCGGTTTCCAGAGGCACCCAGGTGTTTGAGCATGTTGAGAAGAAACCCAGGAGCCCCACCCTCCCACACACTGGAGAGCAAGTCTGAAAGCCCCATGTGGGCCTCGAGCCCACAAAGCACACTTCACTGCGCCTGGGGCGCATGGGGGGGCTGCTCCACCCCGCCCAGCTGTGAGTCTCGTGGGAGCTCCAGATGTGTTTTCCATGTTCCTGGCTCATTCAGCAATTAGGAAAATGTAGGTCATGCCTGCTGTTTGAAGGGATAGTTTTAAACATTACCGCAATATTTTTCAGATGCAAAAAATAATGTTCTTGAATTAAAAATCCATCAGGGTGAATTTAATCTAATTGAGTGATTTTAAAAAAGCACTAATTGCTCAAAGAAATGTAATGGATATATAATTTCACATGGAGCTAAAATGGTTACTTCAACATTTTGATAACAAGTAGTGATCAATAAGTTTTAAAAAGAAACATACGCCCTATCTTGGAACTGTATGACCAATGTGGCACATAAAAATGTGGTTAAGGTCTCCCAGCATGACAAGAAGCTTCCTAGAATCCTGCTGCACGGACTGTCACAACCATTCAGTCTGTCATTATCTGGGACAAGCACTTCGATTACCCGAGACCCATATTACAGTAATATTTCTTTTAATAGGTTTTAAATTAAGTTGAGCTAGTTCTCTTTGGCAGCAAATCTACCCATAACACATGGAAATTATTTACATATCAAGGGACTTGATTAGCAGATGTTCACTTGGCAGGCACAGGGAAATGTTGGGAAATAACAGGCTGATTTCCAGAGATTCTTTGAAACTAAACAGTCTACTGAGTCTACTGTTTACCAAGAAAATGTTTCTTTAATACTTTTTTGGGAAGAGGGGTGCCTTTATTTATATTACTGGATAATTCATATATATATATATATATATATATATATATATATATATATATATATAGTGTTACATTGACTTGTGAAAAGCTTTTGCTTCAACAGAGGTAGAGCTTTTTTTTTTCTTTCAGTACCAGGGATTGAACTCAGGACCTTGCACTTGCCAGGCATGCACTTGTTCTACGGAGCTATCACCCTGGCCCAGAAGTGGAGCTTTTTAAATAGATAATAACTACACACATTTAGGGGTGAGCAGAGTGTGGTATTTCAATAAATATATACAATACAGAATGATCAAATCACTGCAGTTAGCATATCAATCTCCTCATTTATCATTTCTCTATGTTAGGAACACTCAAAATCTTATTATTTTAAAATACATAATATTATTGTTAACTATAGTCACCCTACTGTAGTGTGGAACACTAAAACTAATTCCTTCTAACTGTAAAAATTTTTCTTTCTGTCTTTATTTGATTGTGGTGTTGAAGTCTGAAGCCAAGACTTCCCACTGACCGCATGCCCCGCTGTCACGGCTTTTATCTAGATGCCGCTGCCACTACCATAGCCAAATCTGGTCATTGGTGGGGAGTTTTGAAGGGGACTGGACTAGGGTGCGGGTAACGGAAGCCCCACCCTGGGTGCGGGTGGCACCAATCAATAGGCTTGCAGCCTGGGTGGGACATAAAGGGAGAGAAGGAAGGCGGGCTCACTGCTGCTCCTCGCTTGCTGCCTTCTGTCTGTTGCTACGAACCACTCCTCCACAAAGCCCCTCTGCCATGATGCCCTGCCTTGGAGCCAGCCAACTATGGACTCCACCATCACCAGCTCCACATAGTGAGCTACGGAAATACAATTGCTTTCTGGGGACTCTCGAGCTATTGCACCACCTCCTCAGAACAGGTAAAGAAAAGTATCTGGAACGGGGTACAGCTCAGCCAGCTCAGCGGTAGGGCATTTGGCTAGCATGCACAGGGCCTTGGGTTTGATCCTCAGCACTGCCAAAGTAAGTAAAAGCATAAAGAAAAAAGTATCTCGCCAACATAAAAATTCTACTTTGATCTGTGCAAAAATAACTGTAACTAGAGCAGTTTTGGGTACATAAGTGAAACAACTTTGGTAGGGATGTCAGTAGCAGTTTTCGTGCACCGAGGGACAAAAATAGTTAAAAGAAAGAAGTAACTCCTCAAAAAGGTATTTAAAGTGTGGTAGGTTAAGAGAAGAAGCTTGACTTCATCAATGAAAAACAGGGACAAAGTAGGGATTTTTAAACAAAATTGCAAAATGAGCTATCAATTCTGGCCCAGAACAGCCAAGTCAACACTTTCACTAGAAGAAAAAATAATAATGATTAATTCATCTATTAATGTCTTTCATTCTGCATTATCCGCATCTGTTGTCTTTCCAACATAGCAGTGACTCTTGGGAAGACCAGTAACTGCAGTCTCACACACGAATGTGAAATGACAACAGATACCTGGGCCTGCCCCCATCACACAGCACTCACCTTTCACCAGGACCTTGGGGACTTTCGTGTGGCTGGCGCAGAAGGCACTGTAGAGCTTGAAGCGGTCGGCATAGTACAGAAAGGATCCCCCCAGAGAGAACAGCACTTTCTGGATTTAATGAGAAAAGGCACAATTGGTTCATCTTCCTCCTCACCCAGCGGTCTCCACAGGTACAGCAGGCTGCATGCGTCTACCTCCCTCCCCACAGAACAGCATCCCTGCCTATCTGTCTTTCCACTCAAGCCAGCCAAGGGCTTACAAAGGTATGTGATAGATGTTCACAATGGCGCTACCCCTGGCTTTCCAGACCTCTGTCTTTTAATGAGCTCTCCAGGATGCTTGGAAAGTTGATAAGGAAAGGTACAGTATGGAAAAGACAGACATCTCCTGAATTCTTTTGTGAATTCCTGTCAGTAGGCAGATGTGACGAAACACGTAAAAGTAGGAAATGCTCACACTTCCAAAAGTAAAACACACACGTCCCTTGGGCACCACATCCATTCCCTCCAGAACCTGCTCTGCACTTCTAGCTAGGAGCAGGTAAGAATATAGTAATGTTGCAGCAAAAAACCCGCCCAACTGCGGGACTTAGGAGCCATCTCTTCAGCCTATATGAATGAATGAGCTTCGGGAAAATACCTTTCATGAGTTCACACCACTCACGTCTTGCTCAGACAGTGGCTTTGTTCATTAAGGCAGAGAGCTAAAAGCTACGTCCAAGCAAGCAATTAACATTTTGGACTTGAGTCATACACTGGGCTCCTACCAGTGCAACTGATCTAATACACCGTAAGTTTTGAGTATCTGCTGACCAAAAAAAAAAAAAAAAAGTTTCTTTAGACCACCTATAATCAACCATCTGAATCTTCTCCCTACGCATTCTACTTTCCCAGCGCCCTATTCAGAAGGGCATCAGCAGGAGCCATCTGACCCTGTGAAAAGAGATCATTATCCTCCGGGCCACCCTGAAGAATTAAATAAGAAAAGCAATGGAAGAAAATGTTCTCTATGTAACACCTCCTTTTGGCCACTCTAGTCATTCATCTGTTATTTTGTTTGTTTTTGTCTTTTGTGCAGGGTCTCACTACACAACTTGGACGCCTAGGAATACTCCTGTTTTCAGCCTCCCCAGGGCTGGGATTACAGGCACGCACCACCATGCCCAGACTCAGTCGCTGGGTCCCTGGCCCTGTGCTTGCCTAAGCAGGCACTTAGTCTGCTGAGCTATCTTGCTGCCCCTAACATCACTCATTGGTTTAACTCATTATTTTTTGAGATAAAGTCCCATTACAGAGCCCAAGCTGGCTTCAAATTCAAGATCATCCTGTGTCAGCCTCCCTAGTGCTAGGATTACAGGCTTGCACAACCATGCCCAGATTTAACTTGATAGACATGATAGACTTGCTAGATATATATTACATAAAATATTTAAATATCTTATATATAGCATATATACATAACATGTAATACAGTATATACACACATAATAAACATTTATATGCATACATACATATATACTTATTTACTGCATACATACACTTACTGTACCTCAATCACACATAAAATACTAAGGATCCATTTATTCTTTGGCCTTAAAGATGGACCTTAGGGCAAACATGTACATAAACACATTTACCCAACATTGTTATCTCTAGGATTTCAGAAGGTCGGTGGGCACTGCTAATTCCCAAAAGAAGCTTTATGCAAACTTATGTATCTGAACATATCTATAGTAACAGGAAGTGGACCACAGATGCCTGTGGGTAAGAAGTAAGAGGCAGGAGAGTGAAATCACACGGGTGCAGTCTTTCCGCGTGATGACTAAGCCATTGGCCTGGTTGTGTTATGTTCTGTTGTATCAATGGTTTTCCAGTAACGTGTGTGTATAATTCATGAAATGCTATCCTTTAAATATATGCACTGCATCTATATTTTAATTATGTGTTATTAATCTGTTTAAATAGTGTATGAAGGTGACATGACATCCAACACATGAACCAATGAGTTTTGTCAGCTAGAGGCTTGAACAGACAATCTCTGCAATAAAGAGAAGCCAACCAGGGCTGAGGAAATAAATTACATGCGTCCTCACTAAGGCGCTGTTCATAAATCCTCATTAAGGCTGCAAGGACACTGCGTGCTAAAAGACTGCCTCCTTCCTGGATAATGATACACATTACCATCCGGCAAACTTTCCCAGAACAGGATAAATTAATTTGTTTACTGGGAGACCAGAGGTGCTATTTTAATTTGCTAATAGCTAATTTATTAAAGGCTTGCTCATCAACAAAAGGTCAAGGTTGGCACATGTTCCGGCGTGGAAGCCAGCAGATGAGCCAGGTTAATGCAAGTAGCTGGCACTGGTCTTGCTGAGCCACACAGCCAAGACCATTCAGCGCCTACTCTCACTCCCTCGGGGACCCACCCACCCAGCAGGCCGGGACTGCATGGACACCACGGGGAGCACACCTTACACAAGACCATGCAAGACCCCCTGCCCTGCGCTAGCAGGGAGTTCAGCTCCACCCACGAGGGAGCCCCAGCCACGACAGGAAGAGGTGGATGGACCTTGAATTGGTCGACTCTCTCCAGCTTCTCCAGATCAGGCACCAGTCTCACTCCATCTTCTAGAGTCTTAAGAAACTCTACTTGAAACTCCACCATTTCTGTCAGATTTCCAAACAGCACATCAAGCTGAAAAATGAAAACGAATTTAATCTATCTTGTCTATCATAAGTGTCCAGAATTTGTATTAGTATTTATCAGTTAAGATAGTAAGTCTTCTACCAAAGGATCGAACAATCTCTTATTCTCCCATGTACACCAAAGCTCAACAGGCAACACTCAACCCATTTCTTGCAAACACATGAGCTCCAAAATGTTCTCAGCAGGGCTGTCCAGATAGCTCAGCAGACTAAAACACCTGCTTCAGCAGAGCACAGCAGCCGGGTTTTGATCCCCAGTGCAGTGTGGCCCTGCCCCCGGCACGCACTGAGACTGTGATTGAGACTGGGCGTGGTGGGGTGTGCCTGTAAGGCCAGTGCTTGGGGGGCTGAAAACAGGAGATTCACTAGGAGTCTGAGCTATGTAATGAGGCCCTGTACTAAATTAAAAAAAAAAAAAAAAAAAAAAAAAAACTCTTTGTGTCATGTGTGCCCCATTCCCTCCTCTTTCCCACAAGTCACCAGACAGTGTGACCTCACCAAGCCGAGATGATCACACCGTACCTCATCCTGGGTGAGGAAAGTCTCCTTCTGCAGGGGCTTCAGGTATCGCTCCATGAGACAGTTTAGGTCCTAAAAGTTGAAAGATATCTCATTAGCATTCTAAAAGTCTATGTGAGGAACCTAAAGGAAAAGAGCAGCATTATGCTTTACACAGTGACTGCCAGAGCAGATGATTCCTCGGTCAGCATCTCAGGCTGCGCAGGTCAGGGCCGCCCGGCTTCCGCCTGCCACACCCTCAGAACAGGAGGGTATGGGAACCAACACCAGGCTCCAACAGAACTCGATTTGCAAAAATGGGCAGCAGGCTGGCTTGGGGCTGAGGGCTGTAATTTCCTTACACCTGACTTAAAGACTAAAAATAGAGATAATTTAAAAACATCACAAACCTTTAATGTGGGGAACATCAGCCAACATCAGGATTAACAGTGACACAAAGAAAATAGACCTGACCCTTCCAGCTCGACTCTGGTTAGGTTATGAAGGTAATGCTTCCAGACACTTGCTATATGCAATTCAGCTTTAATATTAACTTTATAATAGATTTATGAAGATCACAAAGACAGCTTAATAGTCACTGTATCCACTGGCTTGGTCAATCATATATATATATATGAACTGGTGTATTACATGTATCAATGAATTGATATGCTTTACCTTTTTAAGGCTTGCTTAGTTAGTTAGTGACTTAGTTAGCTAGTTAGTTACTGTACTGGGCACCGAACTCAGGGCTTTCACACTGAGTTACATCGCCAGCCCTTCTTTATGTTCTATTTGCAGACAGCCTCTTTCTGAGTTACTAAGTTGGCCAGGACAAATATGGGATCCTCCTGGCTCAGCCTCCCAGAGCATTAGGAATTTAAGTGTGCATCATCTCATCACACTGGGATAGAAGAGGAGATCAAACTACTCAGAACAAAAGCCCAATTCCATAAGCAAGGATTAGACATGCTCTAGCGCCACATGTTGGCCCCATAGTGGAGAACAAGGTAAGACTCAGCAGAAGGGCCCTGGGAAGAGACCCACCTTCACATAGGTGCGCTCGGTCTCCAGGAGCTCACAGATCACCTTGCGCAGCTTGTCTGCATCCGACAGTTGTCTCATGGTGGCCAGCTGAGGTGCCGTGGCATCCGGAGGGGATGGGCTCGAGTCAGAGGGGTTCATTTCATGCAAACTGCGGCAAAATGCGGCCACTTGCTCTGTGCTCTTGGGAGGACAGTGGGAAAGGCAAGGCATGTGTGTTAGCCCTTAGCAGCGACGTCCCCACCTGGCCCTCTGGAAGGGTGCTTCTCCTGGTCAGTGAACAGTCAGTCAGGTATGAATTACATCTGCTTCCCAAGTTGTTCTGTTCCTTATGGAGCCCAGTGATGCTCAAAACTACTTATACCAGTGCATACCAGGTATTGCTAAGAAAGGCCTATTATCATTTCTAGTTAATAGATGAGACAAGCCCAGAGAGGTTAAAAAGCTTACCTAAGATAACACAGCTGGTAATTGGCAGAGTTAAGATTTGAACTAGTGTGGTTTCAAAAATTGTGATTTAGGGAGTAGTGGTTGCTAGGGACTGATATGATAGGCAATCATTCTACCACTGAGCTTCATGCTCAGTCCAAAGCCTTGTTGTTATTGGGTTTATTTTACATACTGGAAACTAAACCCAGGATCTTCATACTGAGCTACATCCCCAGCACTCTTCCACCACCACCATTTTTTAAATCTTGAGACAGAATTTTGCGAAGTCACTGAATTGTCGAGTTGTTCAGACTGAACTTGAACTTGTGATCCTCCTGCCTCAGCTTCCCAGAGTGGCATGATAATAGATATCTGCCACCATATCCAGCCCAAAACCTGTGGTCTTAACCATACTACAAGAAACAGATAAACCAGGAGAAGACACAGAAGTCATCCACACTCACACAGACTACAAGGCTGTGAGAGTCATTTAAGTATGCTGTCTACTTATTTGGAATGTTGGAGGACAATTTCTTCCTGCTTCCACTGCAAACTGACTCCAAGGCAACTCTCTAAAATAAGACAGTTCTCATACATTTAAGAAGTAAAGAACTTTCTCTCCAGATTCTCCAACAACAGAAAGGTTCCACTGTGCTCCTGAAAGACAGGTTCTGAAACAGACCACTGTGGGTACTCTCGCGTTCTCTCTCTCTCTCTCTCTCTCTCTCTCTCTCTCTCTCTCACACACACACACACACACACACACCTGGGGGACAATCAGGAAGGACCCCAGGCTGCCCAGGATGTTGTCATCCTACTCAAGTTCTGCATCCTGAAGCGCTAGCCCCTTCAGTAAGGTACAACAGTTCTTCAAAGTGTAGGTTGCTAAAAACCAGTGGTATCAGTAGTTCTCTGCTTTACAGATTATTGGAATCACCTGGGGATTGTTTGTTTGTTTGTTTTGAGACAAGGTCTCACTGAGTAGCCCAGGATGGCCTCAAACTCATAATGACCCTCTTGCCCCAGCCTCCCGAGTACTAGCACTACAGGTGTACACTACCACACCCATCTACTTGAGGAATTTTTAAACATCCTCATGCCCAGTGCACTCCTCTGATCATTTCCAACAGAATTTCTGTGGTGAATGCAACAGGAAACTATATTCATAAGTGAAATAAATCAGACCTACATGTGTAAACACTGTATTGTCTCCCTAGTGTAAGAACCTGAGAGAGAGTAAATAAAATCAGACAGGCATAATAAATACTGTGAAATAGGAAGAAACTGTTCAAAAGGAAGGAACAACTGGGATCTGGGATGAGGGAAAGAGGGGAGAGGGGGAGAGAGACAGACAGACAGACAGACAGACAGACAGACAGACAGACAGAGACCGAGAGAAGAGAAATACAGAGAAACACAGACAGTGACAGATACATAGGATAGACTGGATGATTATGATTGTACTGCTGCTTTCTGCTGGTCTATTGAAAGGAACAGTTAATGCTTAATTTTCTTCAACTTTTTGGAACAGTTTTGCATAATTAAATCGTGTAACCTGAACAACTACTTTGAAGACAACAAAATGAATGTAGCAAGCATTGTGGAAGTCCTATCATTTTGTTTGGTAAAATTCTGTATCCTTTCTTTCTTTCTTTTTTTTTTTTTTTTTAACTATGTTTAGCTCTTTGAGAAATTAAAAAAAGACAACAAAAAGAATTCCTGTGGTGGGATGGTCAGGTGATCAGTATTTTAAAGGCTCTTTACAGGATTCTTCAGCAGCTATCGCATAGCACAAACTCTAGCATACCTGTCCCTAAAAGCACCATGGTATAAACATTAGACGACACCTCCTGAAGGACGGTGGCTGCCTTCATGTTTTTTTCTCTATTTGGGTCCTGTCAACCAACCCCAAACGCAAACTCCACATTTCCAGTCAGCACTGGTATAGGGGAAGAATTTCTTCTCTGTTACCCAGCAAGAACTTGAGAATCCTTCCCAAAGCAGGGACTGGGACACAGAGCCGCACATCAAAGTGGGCACTGCTTGTGGGCCAGGACAGCAGCTAACATTAAGGACACGTCCCCTCATTAGCATATGCAAAAGAGAACAGAGACAAAACCAGGGAAATTGGAACCTAACTAGAGTGGGCTAGCGGCAGAGTCACGGTAGGAAGAAGAGCACCGAGACCCAAATCCACACACCTATTATTCAGATTCTCTTACAGTCACTACAGCTTCTTCACTGCAGAGGCTTGCCCTGACAACTCACCTGTCAATGGTAATATTTAATGTTTCCTATGGAATGGTGTGTTTCAGACACTGCATATCCCCACAAAGAATTTTCCCTTAGGGGACTGTGGAAAAATTCACCTAGATAGGCTGACTTGTATGGCATATAAATTATATCTCAAAATAAGGCTGTTAAAAAAAAGAGACTATGTATTTTTAACAGAAGCTTATTTTAATGGACAGAGCTATGGTTGTATTTAGTGATGATACGATTTTAATCACCCAGGGTCATCCAGAATATACAGTCCAGTAAGGTTGCATCTTAAAGATTAGGAAGGAGTAAATATACTCATTTCAGCAAAATGTTCAAGCGTCTTTTTGAAGAGCAAAGATAAGCACAGTGTGTGTGTGTGTGTGTGTGTGTGTGTGTGTGTGTGTATCGAACTCATTACAAACAGTTGTGGTGGGGGAAAAATACATTACCAGAAATGAAAATCCTATGGACATACATTGGTAACAATTGACAACCAGCCATCCTGTCCTCCGCCTTAACACAAACTCCTTTGCTGCCTGGATTTGACACTTAGCAAAGGACCCCACCGCAGCAAGTGGACCGGTGATGCCTTTGCAGGCACAGTGCTTTCCTAAGTGGTCCTTCTGTGCCCCAGCTTTTGGTCCTCAGCAAATTCCTAGTGAAACCACCACTCATGACCAATATACCCTCACCGCAGTCCCATTAGTAGCACTGTATGCATAACCATACTTTTACTTATTTATTTATTTGTATTTTTTTAGGGAAGGGTCTACAGGGTGTTCAGAGTCTCACTACTAGATCGGACTCGTAGTGATCCGCCTGTTTACAGCCTCCCAAGAGCTGGGATTACAGGTGCACGCCACCAAACCCAGTCTCAATTGCCATCTCAGTGCGGCCCGGGGGCGGGGCCGGCACAGCAGGGCCCAGGAATCGAACCCCTAGCCCCTGTGCCTGCTTGCAGGCACTTTAATCTGTTGAGCTATTTGGCCAGCCCTAACCACATTTTCATTACTCAGACATACTGCCCATGTGAAACTGACATCTTTGTATGTTGTCCCAAGTATATCTCTTGACTTCACAAACGGTGGGCCCCGACACATAGCGACAACAGGAAATTCTAAGAGACACCTGCCCTGTGCTTTGAATTCTCATCACGCTGATTGGTTACCATTCTTGGCCACATCTCAGTTCAGTGAGTGAGTTTCAAGCGGGCAGTTGACCTGGACTATATGAAGCTGGCTACCTCCAACATACAGCATCCTCAGTCTGAGCAGGCCCACCGGGTGGGGGTGGGGAGCGGTTAGGCCACTGAGACATGGACCGGGTGCAGGTGCTCTCCGCTGAGCTACTGCCTCCTCCCTCCCTTACCCCGGACCCTAGTGCTACAGATCCCGCACACCAAGTTCTGGTTTCCATCCCCCCACCTTACCTGTTACTTAGAGAGGTTTCAGTTACCTTCAGTCAAAATAAAACTAAAGGGTACCTTGGTTAATTTGTCTTACAATTATGGATAGAAAAGGCCACATTCATATTCGTGCAGGAAAGCCTACCGTGATCACATTCATTACCCAATGTAGGATTCTCAAACAGAAACAAAAATCTTGCCAAATGCTTCGGTTTGCAAACCAAAGTGTTCACAGACAAGCATTCATGAACTGGGGCACCACTGTATTTGCCTTGAATCTTTCAGGGAAGAGGGGCCATATTCACACAGCTTTTATTATAGTAAAGTACAGTTATATTTTACATGTTATAAACATTCTATTTCGTTAGTAGTTGATAATCTCTTACTGTGTCTAATTTATCAAATAAGTCTTATCATGGGTATGTAGATGTAAGAATACACAGGGCACATGTAAAGTTTTGGTGCTACCCACTGGGGAGTCATAGAACATATCCCTCACAATTAAGGTGGGCTACTGTACCCTTAGGATTTCAGGGATCAGCTAAAGTTCTTTGGGGTCCTCGTGGGAGTGTTCAGAGATCTAGGCAGCCCTTGCTTATGAGACACATTCCTAAGCCAAGGACAGAGTTAGTTAAGTGGTCTCTGAAGCTAAACAAAGGCAAGGCTGTGTCCTTACTGGTGGCCCTACTCACTGTCTCAAGGTACAGACTTCAGGAATAGCCCAAGGAACTGAGTCCAAAGGGACTTGCACACCACCCATAGTAGCAGCCAGCAAAATATGGCAGTTCCAGTGGGAAGCTCCCAGCAAGCTCCAGTGGGAGATTCCCAGCATGCTCCAACAAGCCCAACCTCATGGCACTGGGCAAATAATTAACTAAGGACTCTTGCAAGAGGAAGATAGCCAAGTGGGAGAAGCACAAGTCTCTCTCCACATGAGGACTGTGACTGGTCACCCTGGAAACCAGAGCACTCACTGGTGCTGGAGAGTTTAAACTGTTAAAGGGGAGCTGAGCTGCTGCTGGGCTGTCAGGACTGAGAATCATCCACCCGCCATGCTGGGAAGACAAGGACAATGGTAAGAGGAAACGGGCCACTTTTCTGAGGCCAGCATGAAGCTTGATGTTTATAATACCTCCTTCCTCCTGGGAAAGATGAAAAGAAAGTACAAAAGGGGGTGGGGACAGCACACTTTTAAGGCCACACTATCAACTTAAGAGACCCAGCTGTTTCAAGTGCTTCCTGTTATGCAACCACTAAAGACAGTTGCTGCCTCCAGATGAGCTGAGTTCTAAAGCTGTTCTGACTCTGACCGATTTAACACTTCCCACAGATTTAAAAGGGGCAAGAGTGGCCTGAAATCTCACAGCCTTTATTTAAGCTTTTTGGGGGGGAGAAAAACACCAAAGAAATGACTTCATCATTTTAGTTCCCACTGTATACCAGGGTAGTTTCTTAAGCCTCAATCACCTTTCTGGGCTTCTTTCACACAAACTTAAGAGGCAAAAACATCCAAGAAGAGCAAAGGCTCAGTTGGGTAAATCAGGCAGACTCACTGTCAAAGTATTAGACCCATTAAATGACACAAACTTTAATAGCCGACAGATGCTGCTATGAACAAAACACTAATGAAGGGTCTGACTTAATTTGAAAAGTCTGAGATCAATGAAATCATTTCTTGCAATTAACCTACGACATATTTCCTATTTGAGTTTAACATTTACTGTAAGAACTGATCCATCAAAATAAGTCAGTTAACGTTAAAATGTTTTCACATCTCCTAAGCCAACCTCTACATCCTCTTCCTTCTCAAATCAGCAGAAATCAAGTCAAGGAACCTAAGCCCTAGACTTCCCAGTTCCCAGTCTGAGACAGGGATAGAAGAGAATCATGCACATAACAGAAAATACACTCCGCTGCCAAAGAAAGGGGGAAAAAATTCCAATGACAATTAGTTTTATAATGCAAACTGTAAGGGTAACACCTTCCTGCCATTTAAATATGAAACCACAGAGAGATGTAAAGAGTCTAAGCCAGTTCAAATGCACACCAACTACTGACCCCAACCCCCTGCAAGCTGGTATATATGTATGCATATCCTTTGTCAATGACAGTCCAAAGAGCAAATGGCTAAATTATAGGGAAAGGGAACAAGTATAATCACCAATGCTGGAAAACTGTAACATAAACGGGGCTGGAAAGAATTCAAACAGCAACTGTGCTCACCAGGTGAAGCGTCCGATAGATAGAGTCACCACACTTGTCATTGTTTTCAATCCTGGGCTTGCGCTTTATTTTCCATAGTGCAGACATCATCAGGAATATATTCTCATGGTAATTACTTCTACCACTTCATCTGATCAGCATGGAAACAGGAGTTGCTTAAAATACTCAGAGCGCACCAAATGCCTCCCGGCTCCACAAAGAGCATCTTCTCCTGAGGACATCCCATGTCAGCTGTCCCTTGAAAACCTGCGGCCACATCTCAGTGCAGGGACAACGGGCCAGTAGCAGCCTCCGGAGAGGGGCGTGCCCTCTGGGGGCTGTCAGAGGCTACACCACCCACAAGACCTCACGCTTTGATTTCACCTGGCTAAACAACAAAAGTTCCAGAAAGAGCAAACAAAACAGGCAGGAAAACAAAGCCCAGCCCACCTCCAGGGACGGAGCTCCTCGCCGGGGCTCAGGCCAGCTGATTGGCCAGCGTACTGCTCTGCCCACGCATATTAAACCTGCCCAGCCCAGACAAGTTCACAGGCACTCCTCACTCACGGTGGATGCTCTCACGCTGTGTGCTAAACCTTAGTTACAACGGCAGGCGTTTTGGAGATAAGAAAAAACATGGATTATAAACAAAAGAAATCATTCTAAATAGAAATGTCCTGGAAAAGGTTTTAATACGCTTGCTCAATGGGAAGCAAAATGATAGCTGCCAGGGATCTGGCCTGCCTGAGCAAGGCTCTCCCGCCTGCAGCTCATGAGCATTCGGATCCAGTCACAAGAGCTTGCAATTAGAAGCCAGGACTGGGAGACAAATGACCGGTGGCAACCAGGCTCTCTAAGGCTGTCACTCCTGGTCACCAGGGAAGGGGGTAGCTGGCAAAAGGAAAGCCACTAGACTTTGGCCTGTCTCTGACAGCCCAGCCCCCACCCCAGGGCTGTGACATTCCAATGCCACCGCCCCTGAAGAACAATCACACGATTATATATTTGCTCAACTCCTAACAGCCATGCATGACACAAATTGTCATTTTTAAAAGCCCAGAAACATAAAAAAACCTCCAAAATACATTCTCTATCCTGCCTAAAGTTGTGGAAAACAGCTGACTTAAAAAGAAGAACTAAAGAACCACAAAAAAATCAGCAACCTCAAGTATTCACCCAGAATAAAAAGTGGTTATTTGTTCCTACTGATTTACTTGTTTATATCTGTGCTCCCAACAAAGTGTGCACCCCTCCATGTTTAGGCAGGATACTATTTAAAACTTAATTTTTCCTTTATTCTAAAAAATTATATACTGATACACAAGATGCAATAATAACAAAAAAATTAACCTTAATCAAGAGAGTTCAAATATTTGCTCGCTCTTCTTTTAAATCATAAAAGTGTTGAGAAAGACGAAGCACCAGGAAGATATTACAGTGGCTTGCAGCTGTGTATCTAACAGGCCTCCACACCTCTAATTAATTCCGTCTATGATGCCTGGCGTTTAACACCAGACCTAACAATCTGACCAGAAGGCAGACTTATCCAGGTCTGGAGTTAAACTGGGTCTGCACCCTGCGGTGCCACAGAAGAGCTGGGTCGGTGTTAGCGAGTCTGCTGACCTCTCTGCTCTAGAATTCGTCTCTCTAAAATAGGAAAAGAGCATCTCTTCCTGGAGCATTTTGAGCATGCAATTCGTGAATACAGATCAGTGGTTATTATTTACAAAACAATAAATTAGCATTTTTCTCTCCTTTACTAGTAATACACAGTAGGGCTCCATCCTCCAGATCTGCTAGTACAAATGAAGGTTTTTGCTGTCACACACCCTAAGTGAGAAATGACATTCATCCAAAGCCATTTAGTTTAGCTAACATGGGTGTGATGGAGTATTTTCAATAAAGCAGGTGGTATCTGGATTACAGCCTTGCACAGCGCTGCCCTAATTCAGTGTAGCAAAAGGGCGTGCTACACTGAATGCAGCACACTGTAGGATCTTTAAAACTATTCGAGTCATCATGCAGACCTATTGTCACTGATCATTAGGAAATTCTCTTTTTCAGAAATCCCACTGTGAACTTTCTGCAGGGAAATTCAGGAACACATCTCTCGGGACTTCTGACCCTCTCTGCCACAGGGTCCCACTCTCTGGGGGAGGGAACCACAAGGCCAGAGAGACCCCATCAGCCATCAAGGCCTCAGGGCCTCTTCCTCCTCCAATCTGCTGGAACCTTCTACTACAGGGAGCCCCTGGTTCTCCTAACTCACTGTCTTTAAAATGGCAATAATCTTTCTCAAAACCACAAGGGGAAAAGAGCACAGAGCTTTGGCAGTGGAGTGAAAATGATCCAAGTAAAAAAGCACTCTGAAATAAATGTGTTTTTGTTTTGTGTTTTTTTATGTATTTAGGACAGCGACTACAGGGTCTACAGGGTCTCACTATGTAGATCGAACAAGTAGTGATCCTCATATTTTTAGCCCCCCAAGTGCTGGGAATACAGGTGTGTGCTATCATGCCCAGTCTCAATCACCTTCTCAGTGCACCCCAGGGGTGGGGCCAGCATGGCATGCAGGGATCGAACCAGGGCTGCTGTACTCTGCCTAAGCAGGTGCATTAGCCTGCTAAACTATATGGCCTTCCCTTTGAAATAAATGCTTTAGAGTCAAGAAAAAATAATGGTTTTCTTAAATCCTGTTAGAATTTAGAAATAGCATTTTGAGGACAGGGGAAATAGCTCAGATGTAGTGCTTGCTTAGTCGTGTAGGTTCCTGGGTTCCACTGCCACCTCTCCTCCCCAAAAAAAAGAAAGAAAATGGCACTTATAATTCCTATAGTAAAATAACTTTAAAAGCACCCTTTAAAATATCTTTCACTGGGGCCAGCAAGACAGCTCAGTGGTCTAAAGCGCCTGCTTAGGCAAGCTCAGACAAAGCACAGGGACCTCAGTTTGATCCCTGGCATCACATGCCATGCCAGCCCCGCCCCCAGCAAGGGCTGAGCTGGCCACAAAAAAAAAAAAAAAAAGTAAAATATCTTTCATCAGAACAGAGATATCTACTTCCCTTGCAGGTTTCTGGCCCCCTCCATCTGCCTTGCCCTCTCCTCCTGGAAGTGTGTGAAAGTATCCTGAAGGCCATGCAAATAAAAAGCAACTGAGACATTTTTTTGTTTTGGTTTAGACTTGTTTTGTTTTTGTTTTGATGTTTGCTAGGGTTTTTCTGTGATCATTTCCACTGATGGGTATTTTAACTAATTACCAAGTAACAGTATGCCTTTCAATCCATAAATACTAATACTGCATTCAAATACTTAATTTTAAGTTGTGCTCAACTTAAAGACACCAAAAATGATGATCCTATAGTAATAACAATGTGGGTAAGAAACAAACATGGCAAAAGAGATATTGAAGCTAGTCAAAGGCCTACAAGAATATGTAAAGTCGGAGGAAGACACAACAGAAAACATGCAGAAATGAAGGCCTGTAACTTGATGCACATGTGGGTAATATATTTTCATTGTCAATGTACTCTGAGTTACACTGACACATTTAACATCCAATTGCTTGGCAAAAGTGAGGATCACCCTGATTTCACAGAGAAGAAGCCAAAGTCACAACTTGCATCATGTGATTGGCTCCGGCTAAGCGGCTGGTAAGAGGCAAGCCAAGGAGAGAGAGGCAGGTAGCAAGACCAACTGAATATGCCTAAAGTTGGTAAGTACGAAAACAATTACGCACGACTGCTCTCCCAGGAGTCACAGGCTGCGTCTAGGATCCAGAATTTTCAAATGGTGTTCGGTTTCAAAGACTAATACAAAGAAGTTTTCATGGAATAGAATACAAGTGTGATGACTTCCGTACAGTGGTATCAGTGTCTTGCACCAAACTATCAGGAGAAAAACATTTTTTCACCATAATCAACTAAAGACCCATTTATTTGGATTCACTTTTTTTCAAATTTCCTTCTGTTTCGTGTAAGAAATGGGCATCGCCCAGAAGATCTAAACAGAAATCATTCAAATGTAGCTCACTGCAGACAGTCACAGGAGCAGGAAAGGCTGACACGTGCATGTACGCTGCGGGTGCCGTTTCATCCTACACCAGGAAGACCCAGACAGGAAATAGGATGAAATTATGGCATTAACAAGAAGCCCCAGCAGTCGCAGAATTCAAAGAAAAGGGCCTTCATTCCATTGTGAGAGATCTCTGCCTCTACCCTCTCAGATGGGTCTGTTACCAAGGCTGTAATTTGGGTTTCATCACCTGCTATTTAACAGTTTCCCCGAGGTAAAAACACGTTAGCCATGGCGAGGCCCTGGAACCACATCCAGCCACAGAGGCGCTGCATCAGCTGGGATTCTTCGGTGGCTCAAGACGCGAGATGTGCAAATGAAAATCTCACCTTGCTGCTGTGGTCCGTCTCATCAGAGGATTCCAAGTCTGGCCCGTCAGTCTCGTCCGGAGCGGTCTCAGCACTACTACTCTGCTCACTGCAGAGGCTGTGTCCTGTCACAAAAAACCAGAAGAGAATGGGGGTGGGGGTCAATGTGCGGAGCAATTGCTAAAAGCCATCCCTGCAGGACAGGGACATGGAGTTGCTCTCACCACCTGTACATATTTTGCAGATTCTCCAAGAACCCACGACTGTGGCTCCAGAGGCGGAAGCTTCGCTTGTCACTACTATAATTCTGACTTCACACTGAGTTTTATGTAATTGTACAGACTGAATTACTTAGGCCCTCCCTGATTGATGTTGAAGTCCTGGCTCTTCGTACCAATGTGATCTGGAATCTGGACGTGGGACTTTGGGAGATAATACAGTTCACATTTCATCACAAAGGGTGGGGTTGCCATGCTGAGGTCAGCATCCCTACAAAAAGAGGAACACAGCAGAGTCTCTGCCCTTATCAACACACACAGGGAGAAACCAGCAATCTGCAGGCCAGGAAAAGAGCCCTCACCAGGGAACTGAATGCGCCCGCACCAGAGTGGAACCTCCAGCCTCCCAAACGGAGGAAATAAATGACTGCTGCCTAAGCCACGCCATTCATGGCATTTTGTGAAGCTGCCTGTTATGGTTTAGATGTCCACCAAGTCACGTGTTCAGGGGTGCGGTTTTGGAAGATGATTGGGTTATGGCACCCCAGCTGACCTGCTGCGAGAGGCAGAGCCTGGATAAGGCAGGCCTCTGGAGACGGAACCTGGGAGGAATGCTCCTGCTCCCAGGCTCCTCTCTTTGCTCTTTGCTTCCTGCTTGCCATACGCAAAGCATCGTGGGACTGCCAGACCCTTCTACCCTGCCCTTCTTGCCTAAGAGCCAGCCAGCTATGGACTAAAAACATAAGCCACCTTTATGTTGTGGATGGTGGGTACTGTGTCCCAGTGACAAGAAAGGGAATAAAAATACAGCTCAAGTGTTAAAACATAAATAAATAAATAAAATTTATAAGGATATATAGCTTATATGTTAAAAACAGATTGAAATAATTGATTTGTAATCAATAAATCAAGAAATGAGTTCATTAATTAAAAAATAATTAAACAACTCAGTTGTGGTTGGTACATTCCTATAATCCAAGCATTCTAGAAGGCTGACACAGGAGGACTACAATTTCAAGCTCAGCCAGGCAACTTAATGACAACCTATCTCAAAATAAAAAAATATAAAAAGGGCCAAGGATGTGGCTTAGTACAAAGTCCCTGGATTCAATCCCCAGTACCAATTAACAATAATAATCATCATCATAAAAATTGAACCAATCCTAACAAAACATAGCATAACCAAAAATGACTACCCCATAAGCCTTACCTAATAAAGGCCCACAGAGCCTCTTTTCCCCTAAGTATAGCAAACTATCACTGTCTTACAAAACCTACTCTTCCTACCACCTTCTGGGTAAAGATACAGGAAACATCCTTACTTTCCTATTTTCAGTGCTGAGGTTCTACTACAGTGGACCACTATAGTGGCTCCCTTCACTCAGCATGGGTCACTGGAACCACTTTTGTCTGGAAGGCTTCTCACAGTTACAAATCCCATGGGGCACTGATGAATATAGACTCTGCATCAACAGACATGGAATCGAGCCTAACGTTCCACCCTTCTCACAAGCTCCAAATAGTACTAACCAATACTACAAGTGCGTGAGCCATACTTGGAGTAGAAAGACTATACAATTTGAGCACCTTCTCTAGATGAATCTGAAAATGCAGGGATTGGAGACTATGTCTTAGAATACGGCAGGTGCTGGCTCAGGGGCTACAGCACCATCACCACAGCCAGGCAAGAAAGGAGCAAGGAGAGGACAGCGAGCCTCCTTCTGATGCTTTGGATGAAAGCTTCTGTCTGTGCTGCAGTTTGGACGTGGTTTGTGTCCCTAAAGGGTCAGTTGCTGGAGGCCTGGTCCTCAGTGTGGCAGTGCTAGCAGGGTAGAACCTTTTCTTTTTTTTGGCAGAACCGGGGATTGAACTCAGGCCCTTGCACTTGCCAGGGAAGCGTGTATTCCATTGAGCCATCTCCCCGGCCCAGGGTGGAACCTTTAAATGGGGGGCTGAGCACAAGGAAATTAGGTCACTGATGGCACTGCTCTTGGAAGAGATTCATGCGGGTCCCAATTTCTTGCAAGAGCCAGTTGCCTGAAGACAGCAAGCCTGGCCCTAGATCTGTCCAGCTTCCCCCGTCACTGTGATGCCATCTGCCACAAAGCCCTGAGCAGAAACTGCCTGACCTGAACGTTCAGTGTCCAGATATGTGAACTAAATAAACTTCCTTATAAAGTACACAGCTATTTTGTTATAGCAACAGTTAACAGACTGATACAGTCTACAAAGGGGCTGCTGTACTCCAATGACACTGTTACTTATAAACTGCTTGGTATCACTTTCTATTCAAATGCCAAGGTGGCAGGAAACTTATGGGGACAGCGGACACCTGAGCAAGGCCAGTACCAAGGCTGCCTCCTGCTCTCCTCTTCCCCTTCCCTGGAAGGAAGCACCAGTGGACTACTTGCCCACTGGATGACATGGAGAGCTCTGTCTGGCTCTGATCTAGGGATCTTCTATCACTTCCTTCATGGCTCACTCCATCTGCAGTATGGTGGTAGCAGTCAAAGAAAAAGGTTAACTTGGAAGATACTATCTCTGTCACCTGCACTGGAAATAAAACGAAATGAATAGTTTGTACGGGACAACAACCTAATCCTGGGGCCAGAAAAAAGTTCAGGTTGGTGCTTGGTGTGGAAGAGGAGCTCATTTAGGGAGTTTCTGCTAACTGCACTCAGCTCTGATTACAAGGAGCACACCTGCTCAGGGCTACATGCAGAGCAGCTTGGCTGCTCACCTGACGGGGGCGCCCTACACTGGGCCACAGGACGGTGACCTCCCGAGGTGTGGTCCACAGACCTTGCAATCCAGTGCTGTTGCCTGCATATCCCTGCTTAACACAGTGCTGAGGACACGGCAGATGAGTACAGGAAAACAAATGAAAGGAATTTCCTTTTTAACAATACTGTATGCTAGGGATCCTGAAAAAGAAACCCTGCCTAAAATACTTAGAAATGCTAAACAGAAGATAGCAAGCATCCCTTTTAAAGATATAGCTGAGTGCTAAGGAATCATCAGAACCGCAAATGAAGAAGATAATAGATGCTGAAGAACCTAGAGAAAGCACTAGGCCAGTGCCCACACCATGGTAGCCCCAAATGTATCCACCACGCTCAAGCCCAGGGCACTTCCAGAGGGGATGCTGGCTTGGTGGCGCTTTCAGGACAGCACTGTGCACTTGGCACTCATTTCCCTGGGTCCAAAAACTCTCCAGTCACTGTGATAATTACAAATACACCCACATACTTCACAAGAACAGCAGCCCCAGCTGGGGGCCCAGAGAACTGGAGTTTTGAGTTTAACTGCAAAGACATATAACAGAAAAGAGGCCCAGGACAGTGCAATCTGGAGTGGCAGAAGTGGACCCTCCACACTCATAGGGTTACCTTAAGGCGTGCCAGAGTTTGTATCTTAAATATCTCTACCTAGGGCTAGGGATATAGCTCAGCAGCACAAGTACCTGCCTGGCAAGCATAAGGTCCTGAGTTCTACTCCTGGTAAAAAAAAAAAAAAAAAAAAAGTCTCTCCCTCAAAGGCTAGGGACTGGGGAGTAGTCCTGAGCCCATCAGCTCACACAGACCTGGCCACTTCCTCCCCCTTCTTCTGCTTCTTGGTCCAGGGGACAGTTTAATCTTGCCTTGCAACAAGCCCCAAACAAGTGGGCCAACTGGTCAGCGATGGGAACCTCGAAATTGTGAGCCCAAACAACCTTTTCTCCTTTCTAAGTCGATCATCTATCTCTAGTATTTATTACAGTGACAGAAAGCTGACAAACACAGGGGCTGCGCCCCCTATTCTGAAATGATGTAAAGACAGAAAGAAAGAAGAAATCGGCAGCAAAAGCACCAGAAAAGGAAGTTTCCATACTCTGCCTACATGCCAGGAAGGGGTAGGAAGGGAAGAGGGTGAACTTCTTCTCCAAGTCCGGCCAGACGCCATACCCAGGAAACCCCAAGTTGAGAAATGGCCTTAGAATCCTTCTGGATTTCTACTTCAAGGGCATGTGACAGGAGCAAAAGCCAATCTGCTCTGGAAGGATTCACTCTTAACAATAGCTTCATAAAATGCCCAGAGGTAAAGCTTGGTTAGGCAGGTACCTAGAACCCAAAGCTAAAAGCACAGAAAGAAAAAGTCACCGTTAGCCAGAGGGAAAGAGGCACTGAACCCGGTGAACACAGGGAGCAGACCACCACTACCACACACAGAAGGTCACATGGGTGGGCCCAAATTATTAAATATAGAAAAAATCTTTAAAAAGGGATATTTTCACAAAAGACTAGGCTAATTGAGAGTTCCTAGAAAGGAGCTATAACTACTAAAATGTAAAAGCTCAATAGATAACAACAGTAAGAAGAAGAAAAAAAAAGAGAGAAGACTGGAAGATCTATCTGTAGAGACCTTCAAATGTTGACACTACCCATGCAGAATTCCAACTGGATTTCCAACTGAAGCACTAACCAAGGGGGCTGTGGAGTGGGCTACAGGTAGAGGGCTTGCCTAGCACCCCCTGGGCTCCACAACTACCACTCTTCCCCAAAATAAACAAAGCACTATTGAAGAAAAGAGATTATAATCAGGACTTTTAAGAAACAAACAAGTACAATAGAACCTCACTGAAAAATTCTTAATAGATGCATTTTGCAAAATATAAAAAACTAAATATATAATTTAGACAAATATCTGGTATACAGGCTCAAACAATAAAGAGCTGACACACACATAAGATGCAACTACAACAATGGTGTAGGAGCAATCATATTTAAGGTACTTCACGATAATTTTACATTGCAAGAGGGAAGTAGAAAGCTTAACTCTGGTTGTGTTAGAAATCATGTTCAAAATTTAAAGAATAGCAATAGATTATATAGGTTGGAAGTAGAAATGCAATCAAGATGGCAAGAAAGGAAAGGAAAAAAAGGGTAAGACAGAGCTAAATAAGAACACAGAATGTGGGGGCTGGCAGATAGCTCAGCGGTCTAAACTGCCTACTTAGGCAAATGCACAGGGACCACAGTTCCATCAATGGTACTACATGCTATGCCAGCCCCAAGCCCAGTGAGGGCTGAGCTGGCCAAAAAAAAGAAAAGAAAAGAAAAGAAAAGAAAAGAAAAGAAAAGAAAAGAAAAGAAAAGAAAAGAAAAGAAACACACACACAGAGACTATGGATCTTCTAAATAAATGTAAACAAATTACACCTAACACACTTCAAGTTCAGATTAGAAAAACAATGTAAAATGAATTCCAGCTACATGTCACACACAAGAAGTAGGGCTAAATGTAAAGACATGATATATTAAAGGGATGGGAAAGGCATCAGCCAAATGCAAAGAAAGCTCTATAGACATCAGACATAATAGACTTAGGGTATAGATGCATAAGTATCCCTAATTGTTAAGCTTGACCCACAAATGAATTTCAAACCCTATTCCCAAGGATTATGAATATACAAGCGGCATATTTCCTTCAACATTTAGAAATTTTTACAAATAAGACCATATAATTAAGGTGCAATCTTGTGTTGACTAATAATATCCATTAGCTACATGCCTATTAACCTTTTAATGAACATCACGCTGACAGCATTTTTCTTTGAATTAAGTTTATACAAAACGATAAAAGGCTAATAATACCAAAGACAGTTTTAGAAGAGAAAAGCAAGATTGGGTCAGAAGGGCTATAAGGACAGCCAATATTTTGGCCCTAGCCATTCAAGGTCAGAGAGGACTCAGTACATAAGCAAATCTGTACTGTAATGTCCTGTAACTCAGTGGTGTCCCAAATTTTCTGATCAAGGAGATTATGGGGCCACAAAGGAAAGTGATCGACAATGTACAATGCACCTAAGGAGAGTCACATGGAGAGAAAACATTCTCTCAGGCTTTCATAGAGAGCAAATTGGTCAAGTAATGGCTGTGACTCATCCACATGGCTGACACTGACAAAGGATCTACAAACTGCAGTACAGGGTTTCAGGGTAAATCCTGAGGGAATTTAACTGACCTTGTCAGATACAAAAGTTACATTTCTTATTATATAGGTCTTGCTTCATTTTGGTCTTAATCACCCAGCAGAAAAATATAAAAACAAGGTATAAAAAAGTAAAGCCATATTAATATGTTGAGCTGTAAAAGGCTCGAGTCAACAACCTCTAACATTACCAGTCCTATGGATAACCCACTACTGTTATGGACTACTGGACTATATTGAATTACTTTACTGAGTTCACACACCTACAATATTTAAATGGCAATGGAACATCCATCTCTGACAAAACTAAACAAAAAAGGGGGATATAAGTGAAGGATCATTTTGTATCATATATAAAAAATAGGATAGATATACAGCTACTTTCTCTTAATTCAATGAGAAGAAAGATTTGTACTAATACTGTTTGGACAGGATATCATGTCTGCATCTTATATTATGAATAACTACTACAAAGACAACAATGCTTAATGTATTAATTATTTTAACTGTCCTACTAACCTGTTTTGAAACTGTCTCACTGCTATTTGTTTCACAATAAAATTAATTAAAAAAACAAAAAAAAGAAAAGCAAGATTGGGGCACTTGCTGTATGAGACACCCAAATGCTACAAAGTTACAATAAAAATACAGCAGTGCCAAACAGGCTCAGGGAGCACAGAGAGCCACACCCTGGCGTGGGCGTGCGACACACAGCAGATATGTACCGCGGACTGGTGGGAAAGGAATGGCACTTTTGATAAATGCTGCCAGCAGCCTGGACTACTCACACGAAAAGACACAACGTCTTTTCACTGTAACATACGCCTTTCCTAAAATTCAGTACACATGAGACATAAGCCAGTTGTCGTCTTAAGTTGTAAATCATTTTAGAAGAATACGTACTGGGTAAGTACAGTTAACAATATCTTATTGTGCATTTCAAACTTGCTAGGTGAGCAAATGGCAAATGTTTGCGGTGACAGCTTTACTAATTACCATACCAAGTATTCAGGTATCACACTACCTTGTGCCCCCCCCCATGTATGTATTATGTGCCAATTAAAAATCAAATAAAGGGCCCAGGGAGGTAGCTCAGTAGAATAAGCACTTGCCTGGCAAGCTCAGGGTCCCAAGTTCAATCCCCGGTACCACAAAATCAATCAATCAATCAATCAATCAAATCAAATCAAATTGAAAGAAATGATAAAAGATGAGGTACACTACTTCAGCAGACGGAACTTCTTAAAGTACCTCGACAAAGTACAAGCCAAGCTGGATATGGTGGTGTACACCTGTAATCCCTGTACTCCCAGGTGACTGAGGAAGGAGAATTTCAAATTCAAGCCCAGCCTGGGCAACTCAGTGACTTGCAAGACCCTGTCTCAAAATAAAACTGGACTGTGGACCTGGGGATGTAGTTTAGGGCAAAGGTACTAAATTCAATCCTCAGAACCACTAAAAATATAAAAGGTATAAATCATGCAAGACTGAAAATCACATTTTATTAAAGTCAAAAATGTAAGTGCCACAAAGACAAGTTTTACATAGAGAAATGGTATCTTTATTTATTTATTTTGGGGGTATTTAGTACAGTGTATATGGGGTTTCACTACATAGATCCAACTTATAGTGATCTACCTGTGTTCAGCCTCCCAAGAGCTGGGATTACAGGCATGCGCCCCCACTCCCAGTCTCAATCACCTTCTCAGCACACTCCACGAGTGGGGCCAGCATGGCACACCAGGGATCGGACCCCAGCCACTGTGCTCTGCCTAAGCAGGCGCTTTAGTCCACTGAGCTATCTGGCCAGCCCTACAGAAATAGTATCTTTAATACCTACAACTAGCAAAATATTAATATTAAAATATAAATCAATAATGCCAAGTATGATTCTAAAGTATATATTTTACATTTAGCCTATTATGTCATCATGTCCATTCTTGACTACAGATAAAAGCTAATAAAATTAAAGCAGGAGAAAATAAGAAAGGATAGTGCAGTTTAGAAAAAGGACAAGCATAGGCTCCTGTGCCTATTGCCAGCCTCATGAATTTGGGCTGGGCCTGTACCTTGCCTTGTCCAAGGCATGCAACTTTAATGACAATGAGTTCTGAGCCTGGGCCTCAGGGGCCTTGGCAGTTCCTGCTCTTGTTCAGGACTGACAGGCTGACAGGCTGCAAGGTCAGGAGCTGAGCAATCACCCACCCAGCATGTGAGCAAAGTCAGTATGAATCCAGCGGAAGTTGAAGCACCTGTGACACAGCCCGGTCTAAGGTCCTGCTGGTGACAGTAGAACAACCAATCTGCTGAGCCCAGCCCAGAAAAGAAGGCAAACTGAAGGGCCATGGAAGAGGCGGTGAACAAAAGAGCTGGCTTGGAGAGGGCTGTCCCCTCAGCAGCAGATAACCATTAAATTTATATGATCAGCAGGAATCTTGTAATTGAAGAAAGCTGGAGAGGCAGAAATTGACAGTGGCACACAAAGAGAAAGAGACCGGGATAGCAGGAACAGGAATTCAAGTGGTAGAGCACGCTGACTTCCTTGCACACCCTAGGACTTCCTCCGAAAAGCCGCTGTGTAATCCTGCCGGGTATTTCTAGAAACTCTACCCAAACATTTCTGCAAAGTTCTCCTCCAGCTTCCCTTTACTGCCAAACTTTGCTCTGTCAACGGGCAGTGGAGGAATGACCCTCATTGCCGTCTTACCACATTTACTTAGCCAGAAGCACCGTGTAAACACAAAGCACTGCTGACAATCAGAGAAGAGCCAAAAACAAGTCCCCAAGGAGGCAATGAGTACAGAGGGAGGAGACCACCCCTCTGCATCCCTCACCCAGCATGGGTCTGGCACACAGGACAGGGAGCAGGGCCTGACCCACAGAGACACAGGATGGACGAGAGGCTAGCAGCACCCAGGGAGGAGGCCCCAGTGCAGGCCTGCGGGCTCCTGAGGACAGGCCCTACCGGCCATCTCGAGGGCTGCTACAAGTAGCAGTCACTGTTGTAGACCGGTGAGATCGCTTCTTCGCCTTTTAAATGACTTGCACATCCTAAAAAAATTGGGGGATGAAAGAAACCTTTGCAACTAGTACACCTCACACATAGGTGGCATGAAGAAGAACAGGGAGATGCAGGGCAGAACAAACCCATCATGTGAAGTTACGCTGAGGTTCACCCATCCTCCACTTGGATCAGACAGACTCATTTTGGCGTCACTGAAGCGCAGATGGGACTTTTTAAAAGAGGAGGAAAAAAATCTAAATCACCTGATGAGACAGGTCAATGAGCAATGTGTGTTAGGAAGAGTCTCCATTTCATACTTTTGCAGATGCCCCTAAATCTCCACCGGGAAAATGACTGGGGGTGGGGCAGGGAGGGGTCACCCTGCCAGTGCAGCCGCTCAGCTGCCATTCGGTGACTGCGACACTATTTAACTTTTGCTCTTCACTTATGTGACTGCTACATGAGCATAAGAATTTTGTAGAAACATTCATAATGCATAAGATAAAAATAAATTGCCATCCCTCTAACAAAACTAAAAAATATCCCTAAAATCCGTTTTAGAGCAAATCTATTATATATAAGTTGCAGAGATCTAAATATATAGAGACACTATGAAAAAAGGGGACAATATGACAGCATAAACTTTAGTGGACAAAAAACTTCTTCTCAGTCAAATTTCACAAAATCTCAATGTGTCTGTCTTTGCTTCTTACAGAAATTCAAACCACATACAACCTACATGGAGGCTTCCTGATCCTGTTAGCTTGTGAACATCAAATACATTAATGAGCTTTAAAAATATGAAAATGGGGATCTTAGTCTCCACAACAACACTATTTCCTGACACAGGCTTCGACAGGTATTGCCAACGGAACTGTACTGGAAGTCAACCCTGGTGTCTGGGTCCCTCCCACCCTCCACTGTAGGGCAGGCAGATAGTAGGCCATGTGACAAGTGATTTAAAAAAAAGAAAAAAGAAAAAAGAAAAAGCACAGCATGCAGTTTCCAAGGCACACATGGCTCTGAATTTTATCAACAAATAAATACAGGACCATGTGCTGCCTGATATCTGCGAGACTTGAAGGAATCAGAAACACTGGGCCATATTTGTTTGCAGGAAGCGAAATCTGTACAGTTCCTCTTTCCTTGCTGCCCCTCCCTGCTGTCTGGTTATCTCTGGTTTTCAGAATCCAGCCCAGACAATCTGCATGGTACATCAGACCAAAATAGAAGTGTCCATTTTATGGGTCCAGAAGCTTGCGCAGATAGAGCAAGGCTAGC
>NW_004524801.1:3084210-3085479 GCF_000260255.1 Octodon degus | reverse complement strand
GGTTTACACATAACTACGGAAGGGAATATCTTCATTTCAGTTGTGAATTTTATGTTCTACATCTTAGTAATTAATAACTACTCCCAGCGGTCAGAATAAGCATTTACTTTTCCTCCTTCAGTCCCTTGTTAAAAAGGGTACCTGGGATGCCGGGAAAGGGGGTTTGTTGGAAACTCTCTCACTAAATGCTTTGTAAAACTTTGTAAACATTGTTTTAGGTCCACATCTGCTTTCCTGTGTTGAAGTTAAAAGAAATATTGCCCAACTGGGTTACACAGGTGTACCTTCTAGGAAGCCCAGAGTGTTCTCAAAAGAGGGGACACTTCACTAACTGGGTCACAGCTGGATGTCTGAAGGTGTCTTGGTTGGGCACAATTCAGACTGGGCACTACTGTCTCCTAGTGGCCTCAGAGGGATCCGCCCAGGCATCAATGCACAGGACATCCACCCCAAGAAGAATCTGGCCCAGAGATGGGATTAGGGACAAAAGCAGCAGCCACAACAAATCACAGAAGAACATGAGAGGGGTGGAACATATTTCGGAAACTTCACACAGACCTCAGTCTGTAACTTCCTATTCCAACTTCCCCTTCACCACGAGGTTCCTTCTAGAATAACAGCCACTGAAAGAACTTTGTTTCTGTCCTGGACATCCTAGTAATATGTGTGTAAACAGGAGCTTAAGAAACTAAATAGATGAAAAATAGCTCTAGGGAGACTTCAGCCAGAACTGCCAAGGCCGAGAGCCAGAGCCTGAGGGAGAACACGTAGGACAGACCCTGGCTTCCTCTGCCAGGGAGGAAACCATGCACTGAACTTCCTCCTTTTACCAAAATAGGAGGAGAAGGCACTTGGTGGCCACCTAACAGATTTTTGTCACAAAAACATTAGGAAAACAGATCCTGAAATGTTATCAACCAACAATACATCTGAATGTCACTGCGATATCCCAATGGTCTCCTCACCAGGAAATAAGCAGGATCCATGACCAGGAAGGGTTGGTGACTGTTATGGTTGGTGTCTAGGTGTCCCCCCAAAGGCTTATGCAGTCTTGGGGCGGCTTCTGGAGTTTGTGATTGATTACTGCGGGTGTGGATGCTGCACCTGCCCTGGGGCAGGTAACTTGCATTACAATGTAAGGAGGGAAGAGAAGCTAGCTGCTGGAGCTGCTGCTACCCCTCCCCTGTGCTCTTGCTCTTTGCCTCCACCAGGAAAGGTTGCTTTCTGCCCTGTGCTGCTCTGCATTGGACCCAGCTGAGTATGGACTGA
>NW_004524801.1:3068117-3082750 GCF_000260255.1 Octodon degus | reverse complement strand
TCTTCTCAGTCGTGTCTTATTTTAACTGCAGCTGTCAATAGATACAGCTTTATTTCCTGTCTATTATGGAGCAATCTTATGGCTTATTTGATCCTGTTTGCTTGCTTCCCTTTCATCTTGCTCTGTGGAACAGGGGCCAGAAGCGGAAGGAACAAGGAGGCAGACAGGCGGGGAGCTGGCCCGCGAGCCTGGGGGTCACATCATCACCGTGTCACTGGGGAAGAAAACAAAGGAATGAATAAACCTAAAAATGTAGGCTGTACAGGGCAGATGGCCTAAACTTCATCACACACAAGACAGAACTGCCACTGTGCACACAGAATGTCCTCGGGGATTTCTTAAGCAGACACATATATATACAAGGCAATTTTTCATTACACAAATGTGTACATATTGCAGAATGTTTTTAAGAAGAAAAAAAGTAGGGGCTGGGGATTTAGCTCAGCAGTAGAACACTTATCTCACAAGCTGGAAGGCCTGTGTTTGGTCCTTGGCCCCAAACACAAAAAATAAAAAACCTCAACTGAAACGCAGCAGTTACAAAGAAAGACAGAAAAGGAGGAAGAGGATGAGGAAGAAGAAGAGGAGGAGCAGGAGGAGGAGGAAGTGGAGGAGGAAGAGAAAGAGGAGCAGGAGAAGGATGAAGAGGAGGAGGAAGAGGAGGAGGAGCAGGAGGAAGAGGAGGAGGAAGTAAATCAGTATACTGAAGGGTACCACCTTTAAAGAAACAAAAGGAATTTCAGCTCCAGTTCCCATCAGGGTCAGCAAGCTTTGTCGCAGCCACAATTACACCGCCATTGCAGAGAAAATACAGTCAAACATGAGAGGCGAGTGAACGGGTGCAGCTGAGCCCCAAGCAAACTTTATTGACAAAAACATGCTGGGTCCTGGCTTTGCTCTGTGGATTGTTTCCTAATTCCAGTTTTCATCTGTGTTCCACAGAAATGGCACAGCCAGAAAATAAAAATCCAGAGACGGTTAAGCACACACTATGGCTTGTGGCACGTATTCCAAGCTTATTTTAAAATCCTTTAAATAACATAAACTACCATAATTCTGTACTCATACTACAGAAACAAAAGCCGGCGCCCGCAGACTGAGCTTCGTGGGATCCAGCCTGCCACCTGGTGGCAGTACCGAAGAACAGCATCTGTGCTCTCCCTGCCATTTATTTAGGGGATAGCACTTAACTGGAACCACTTTTTTAAAAACATGGTTAGAATGTGTGTCCCACAGTGACATAAGAAGCAATGATAAGTGCAATCAATTTGCTGAAGTTTCAACTTGTCAAATTCTTCGGGAGAGGTCACGGGGCTTCTTTCTTAGCCAGCCAAACTGTAAAGGCGATTAGAAAACAATGGTGTGGAAAAATACCCAGCCACCTACAATTGAGATGACTTCTGAAACTAAAAAAGCCGTGTTTTATAAACCTAAGACTTGCAAAGAAAATACCTCCAAAATCCAACTTATTCAATAGAGCCATGCTCCAGCAGCAGATCACAAAGAAAAGCAAGAGCAACCTACACTGTTCCTTCGTTCCCTGGCTACTTTTCTCTCTGGCTGAAAAGGAAAGAACCGACTGAAAAGCAATCCCCGTGCAAGGAAGCAGGAGACAAAGGAGCAGAGCATAAGCCCGGTCTCAGGAGACACAAGGAAGGAAGAACAGTGTCAGACAGCTTGAGCCCACAGGAAAGGAGCGTTTGCAGGCTCAGGGGTGCACAGGGAAGGAAGCAAGCCCTGTGGAGCCCCAGGAAGATGCCCAAGGTCGGAGCACTCCCGCTGCTTCTAGTAGAAGGCATGCAAGGTTGCCAGAGTGAGCAGGACAGAAAGGAAGAGCAGCAGATGGGACAGGGCAGGGGGTCTGGAGGACTGAAAGGTTTTCTGGCTTTAAGGAGAAAGAGCCCAAATCCATCAGGACAAAGAACTCAACACATATTTCCACCCCAGGCTTATGTGCTTGCCATGAACAGCAGAAAACGCTGGCTGCATGCATGGCCTTGGGGACAGTGACAGGAAAGGCCAAGATGGGGCCCAGGCTCTCAGTGTCTTAGGATTCCCAGCACCTGATCTATGTCCACAGCCAAGGGCCAGTCGCTCTAGCCAGCCACCTTTCTCCAAAATTCCAAAGGGCAGAAGCACTACAAAGCTCTCAATGAGTGACAGGGAAATCTGCAACCAAATGGTAATTTCCCAACAAAAACAGCTTCAGTGTCCCTCTGCGATTTCAACAGGAAGTACAGGGTCAGTAATGAGCCCGTCCGGCGCACACGCATCACGCTGCCTGCCAGGCTGAGGAAGTCTGTGCAGAGCCGCCCGGCCAGGCACACCTCCAGCCAGGGCCTCGCAGGCCACACGCCGTACCTGGGTTGCTGGTGAGGAAGGCGAGCGGGCTCTCGCCCAGGTCCGCAGGGCCGTCCACTCGGTGGGGCGGGCTCTCCAGCAGCTCCACTGCTCCCTCGAGCTCAGGGCAGGTCCTCACCAGGAGGCCCAGGGAGGGCTGGGAGAGGAAATCTTTGAGCATAGAGGAGTTCAAGGTCCCAGCGGGTCGATTATTGATCTCAAGAATCTCATCTCCCGCCTTCAGGCCTGCCAACGCAAGATGGAAAGTTTTTAATGTCACACACACACACACACACACACACACACACACACACTAATCAGAACACAAGTTAAAGTTCTGCCAGAGAGGGACAAGAGACAGCAAGTGCTCCTGCTAAGGGCCTCAGCACAGGTGCGGCTGCAATGCTCAAAAAGTGATCCGAGGACCACAGGGGCCCTGGCCTTAGAAGGTTCTAGATGCCCACCCTGACCTCAGTGAATCACTTAAACAAACACCCCTCTTCTTCAACCTGTGTGTCCTTCACAAATGCTAATTCTGGCTACCTCGTAGGATACTGCTAGCTGCGACTGCCTGTTTTGCACACGCTCGAGTAACGGTGCACACATGCATCTGGCAAGCAGAAGTCTGCTGCTCGATTCATGAAATCAAAATGTAATCCTTTTCCTCTGGACAAAATCACCCAAATAAGGTTGCCTCATCTTAAGTGTCTCCAGAGCCAACAATTTACAGAAATGCAATATATCCTTCCCTCCCTTTTTTGTAAACTTTATTAGGACCTTGGGCTGAATATTTCTTGTTAGGCCCCCACAACATATTTCACAAAGTATGATGGGAGAGGGCCAGAGTATGGAACTCAAAGGAACAGCCGCGAGCAAGCCCCATCTGGAGGGACCACAAAGTCACAACTGTCACAGGGGAAATTCAAACTGTCATTAAAGGAACACTCCAGAAGTTTGAGAAAGAGACTAGACAGGAAAGAACATGAAGAATACCTTTTCAGCTAAGAAGGGAAATGGAGTCTAATTTCTTACTGATACACTAATGTGGAAAAGCATAGGGACCCAGGGATTTAGCTCAGTGGCACAGCACCTGCCTGGCAAGCATGAGCTCCTGAGTTCAATTCCTAGTACCAAAAAAAAGAAACGGCGGAGCAGCAGGTCAGCATCCACCTGTCTGTAACCCCATGCACCAGCCCAGCACGGACAATTTACAGGGATATGGCTCAGTGCAAAGCCCCGGGTTCAACCCTCAATACCCGGGCGTGGGGGCGGGGGTGGGGTTCAGAAGAAAATTGAATGAAAGGCAAAGACAAGTGCTGGAGTGCAAAACTGAGAAGCCGCTCAGCCCCCTGGGCACCACAATTCCACCCCTAGTTCTGCAGAAAAATGATGTGCAGCCTCACTTCCCAGTTTCAGCCAGGTATGTCCCTTTCCATCCTAACTTGTTTCTAATGTATTTAAAACTAACCCTTCACGAGCCTAGAAACACTGGATGGAAAGGGAACCTGTGTCTCTATGGGAAGCCAACCATTTTCATTTCTTCAGGTAAGGGATCTGGGAATCACAAAATCTGAGTTGAAAACACAAAATTTTTCTTTGTGCAAAGCAAGGTTTGGGATGTCCTTTTGTTCTTCTGTGGGCAATACAACCACATGTCAGATCTGGAAGTGTGGAAGCTGGAAAATAAAGACTAAGCAGTAGTCGCACGAGCCACACAGTGCCAAGGCCCAGCCACAGAGAAGAATCAGCTCAACTTCTTCCTAATATCTAGAATTAGTTAACAAAGGGCATGAAGACAAAAAGATGTAAACAATAAAAATAGATATGAAGCTCTTCAAAAAGAAGTTCTTGGTTCATATAATCGCCAGAGTAGGTGTGTGCAGTAGGCTATATGGTGTAACCCTATCAGAACCGGTAATCACGACCTTATTAGGAAAAGGGGTCTTTAGAGGTGTAATTAAGTGAAGGAGCTAAGAAAAGACCACACTGTATTATCTGGTGGGCCTCAGGGAGAAATGCCCTTATGACGGCACACAGAAGAGTGGCTCAGCAAGAGGAAAAAGAAGCCCCAAGAGAGGGATGCGGAGACTGAAGTGAGGTAGCCACATGCCGAGGTCACTCCGGAGCCACCAGAAACCGGCTGAGATGGAAACTCCATGAGAGCACATGACAGGGGCATGCCTGTGGGCACCTTGATTTACAACTTCTGGTTTCTCCAGAACTGTGGGAAAATAAAGTTTTATCATCTTCAGCCACCTGGTTTATTGCGCTTTTAGGAAAAGTCCCAGTGTGACCTGACTTGGGCATTCTCAGTATGAACAAGAAGAGCAAGGGGGCTGCCCAACAGTTGAGACAACAAAGCGCCTCACTCGGGTCTGCATCACTATGTAAGGGCTTTGTGACTGTCACTGAATCTCTCAGCCTCAGTTTCCTCACATAGGAAAGAAGCATACACTAAGTGAGAGGAAGTGAACAGTCCCTATAGAACTCGGAGCCCAGCACTGGCACACTGTGGATATCCAACAGACATTAGCTCTCAATATTTAGAAGAAGAAAGAGGAAAGCTTTTCTTTCTAATAGAGAATTGCAGCCTGCTCAGAAATAATCCTCAACTCACCACAGAAATAACACCTGTCTATGGAAAACCGTGTAAAATGTTTACGCTACATAGAGTAAAATGACACGTGGTGGTTTAGACCAAGCTCTGTCCTGTACAACCATTGGGGGAAAAATTAGGTAAGAGGAAACATCTCTCAGATGACTCAAAGAGTTAGTGTGATGGGTCAAAAGGAACACGGCGAGTGTGAAAGCAGGTAAGGTGAGCAGTAACCCAGCCAGGTATAGAAGAAGCCAACTCATCAAATGCAGCCAAGGCGAGGCCCAACTAAGAACACTCTTGTTCTGCTGGGAGTGGACAGGAATGGGAATCTGGGGCTTAATGCCAGTGTGTGATGGACAAAAGCCCTATGTGACTGATAAAATCAAAGAAGAAAGCCAAAAAGCTAAAGTAATGCCAACAGAAAACATTCAGTCCCACTGAGCCGCATTCCAACGGCCTCTCCCTGGTTATACCACACCCGTGTCCTTCTAACAGGGCTACTGACAGTGGGGATGGGTCCCAAGGGCGGTGAATGGAGCTGTACTCTACACTCTAATGAACAGCGAACAGATCTGGAAGCTGGAGAAGAAAAGCCCGAGCAGTAACAGCCTGAGCCACAGTGTCAAGGCCTGGCCACAGAGAAGAATCAGCTCAACTAGAAAAGTAGAAACAGAAAGGAGCGTTCCCAGACCGAACTAGTACACCAAGAGGATCACGGCCCATTGAGCCCTCCGCTGTGGGGTGGGGATGGCAGTGGTGTGGAGATTATAATCCCATACCAGATCTAACATCCTTCATGACACAGCCGTCCATGTGCTGGGGAAATGTTCAGGGCCTATCGCTTTTGTCAGTTGGCAAGAAGTCTGCTACTCTGGGAAGGGGGGTTGCGCAGATGCCTGTTTTCATCAAACAGCAGAGTTCTCGGATTCGGAGAGCTAAAACAGGATGTGACTGAGAGCAGCCCTGCACATTCTCCGCCCCCGTGGCACGGGCGCTAGGCACTCATGGGGCTGAAGGAGATAAAGATCAGCCTTGGGGTTCAAAGAGGAACAAATGCTGTCATCTCTGCTCTTAGCTGGTACACAGCTCCACGTCTGTGTCACACTTGGCCTCCAGGCTTGAAAGTCCTGAAGGACAAAGAAGGAAAGTCCTCCTCCTTAGACTCCTTGGACGTTAGCAGCAAAGTGCATCTGAGTGTCTTCTCCACTTGTCACGCCTTTGCCATGTCTGTGCGCAGCTGGGCTATGGCCTGTGCTGCTCCAGTTCAACAGCACAAGGTACCACGCTGTACAGGGACTGGCAAGGCACGAAGGCCCAGCGCTGTGCAGAATCCCAGTGCGGGAGGGGTAGAAAGACAGCTGCTCCGGCATTCCCTGGCACCCCATTCGCCACGCCCCACCAGCACACAGGTCACGAGGTCCAAGCACACTCACCCAGACGTACTGCCTGTGACACTCCATGTGTGTTATTCTGCCATAGCCTCAATAAAAAAAATTTGAAGATAAAAACAAAGAAAGGAAGGTGGGCTCAGCGCTACCTCACCACCTCATATGTGCGTGGTAACCATGGTGGATGGGTTGATGTCCCCAGAATCCTGGCTACTCAGAGCATCAGGATGTGCTATTCTTAGGGAAAATGTTCAGATATATACTATAGAGATAATGAAAATAATAGAATTACCATAATTATAATATAATTAATTACAATACTACAGATGTAATTAAGTTACAGGGAACTCAGTGATTTAGGGCGAGTGCTAAACAGCATGGTGTTTTGACAAGAAAGTGCCATGAAGGCATAAGCACACGTGGGCAAGGCTATGGACTACAGAGGCAAACCTGGAAGGTAAGAGCTTCAAGCCAAAGAATGCCAGGTGGGCGGGTGGCCACCAGAGTGAGGAAGCAGCATGTAATAGGCACTTCCCTGAGCGGTTCCAGAGGACCTGCTCCAACCAACACCCTGACTTCAGATTTCTAGCCTCCTCATCTGCAAGAGGCAAGGTTTCCGAGGTTTTCAGCCACCCGATTTATGGTTATTTGTTATGGTAGCCATAGGAAGCTAACAAAGTGAGCAAATTTGGTCTTTCCTCAGTATCCATAAGGTGGGGGGCTGATTCCAGGAGTTCTCTCAGATGCAGAAATCTGAAGATGCTTAAGTCCCTTATATAAAATGGCATGGTATTTCCACATAGCCCCCACACACCCTTCCATGTACTTTCAATCACCTCCACCTTACCTATGATACCTAGTACTATGTAAAGAGCTGTTACACTATAATGTTTAGGGACTTGTGACCCCGCAGATTGGAAAAAAAGAAAAAGAAAAAAGGCAGGTACAAGTTCAGTATAAATGCAACTTTTTTTCCCCAAAGTTTTCTGCAGCTGGCACAATCCATAGATGCGGAAATCAGAGGAACACATCTGTCACCTAGGAGGAAAAGATTCTCCATGAGCAGAGAGGATGGAGAGCTGGGATTCAAGAGTAACCCCAGTGTACTCTGAGCCCTGTGAGAGCTAAAAGCAGACAGGCAAGACACAGGGAAGAGGGGTTCAGCGTGGACTGAGAAGGCGGGATCCTGAAGCCATAGCAAGGTTCTCATTTCTGCAAAGACTGCAGGAATAGAAGCAACAGAGCACTGGCTTCAAAGCAGCTCTGCAGGCTCGGGCAGCGGCTCTGACTGGCAAGGACCAAGACAGAGAGGTCTTCCACCAGCTCTGCTCCAGGGAGACCCCTCAAGCCCTCCATCACCTCCTAGAGGCGAAGCCAGCCACTCAGGACTCAAACGCAACTTCCCACCAACCCCACAGAAATGGGCTCAGGATGGAGTTTAAAATCTAAGGATATGTCACTTCTTGTACACCTATTTGTAGAATAAAATCCATATTCCCTGGGTTTATCTTCCATGAGTCAATGTTCAAATACTGTTTCCATGAACCCTCTGGGCATACCTTTCTCATCTGCCCATGAGGAAACCCAAAGGAATTTAGGAGACAGAGACATTTCTAGACTTACCTTTCTTGGAAGCTAATCCAGTTTCCTTCACACTGTTCACATAGAGCCTTCGAACACCATCTTCTTCCACAGAAGAAAGCGAAAACCCTAGGAAACACAAAGACAGACCAGGTAGGGCCCATACCTTCTGAATGTTTAGCAAACAACAGGAAGTACCTGCTGGGAACTAGGTATGTTGAATATTTTGGGTTACAATTTGGAAACAGTGGTTTTTTTCCCCTTGTTTGTACCGTTCTACAAAGCAGAAAAATGTATTTTTAGATCACTCTGAAAGAAATCGTTACTCATAAAAACAAAAATCACCAGCTACATCAGTCTTCAACTACTACCTATCAACACAAGTGGAAGAAATTATTTTGTACCACCTTGCTTCCTTCCTGTCATTGTCAAGAAGTGTAAATGTCATTGTTTTGCCTTTTCCACACTCTCCCCTACGCACATAGCGGAAGATTAGCACAAAACACAAGGTTCCGCACAGTTTCCTTATCAATCTACATCCCAGGGTACATAAAGGCTGTCCTGTTAAATGACGCACGCTCATCCCTATGTACTACTAATGAATAGTGCTTTAATTTAATAAAATTCTACAAACAGGGACAAGTAGTGACTCATTTTACAAATCCTATTTCCTGTTGAAACTGATTAACTGACTTCCACACTAGTCATGATCACAAGATTGTCAGCTCGTCGGTCAGGATGTGTTGCATCTTTACAAAGGGAGACGGAGCAAACAGTTGAGGGGAAACTGGGCACCCCCTGTGGTTCTAAGACTTGGTCACCTATTTCTAGAAAGCCTCATACAGAACTCTTTCCTAATCAGCTAATTGAATGTTTGTACCAATATCTACTTTCCTGAAGGAAAAAGGTCAGGAGTAGATGCTTCTACAAGGGAACAAGCACGACTGTAAAGAGCAGTGATAACTGAGCTCTCGGAGAAAATCATCCCATATCACAGGTCTCTATCTCCTGGCTGGAGGGAGAGGAGGCCTTCATTCCCCAGAGGCAAACTCCTTGCCAACGAACTGCACTGTGCACTGCCCTAGACCCTGGGGCTCCCTCACGCAAAGAACAGCACAAGGCTGCCCCTTACGGCTCTCCACAAAGTCTTCATTTTACTCCATTTTGAATTTGATTCATATAGAAATTTACAACCTTTAGACTAAATTTTAAGATGCCTCACAAAAATACAGTTATATACAAACCATTTTAGAGATATCTGCCTCACAAAGGTATGTTTATTTACATTTCACGAAACTTCATTTTTCTTATCTATTAGAACAGACATAGAGTGAAGGGCTATGTCATAGGAAAGAATGAAAAGGATACACCAAAATGCTACAAAATTCTGAAGGCATTTTTTCAAAATGAGTACTGTGATGAGGTGCTAGGGACCAGTTTGGTAAATAACTGGAAGACAGAAGAGATGGAAATTTATTGGGGACCTGTTGCAAGTCACCTCAAACCAAATTATGGGATGTGATCAAAAAGTATGAGGACTGTCTAAAAAATGTATTCTAGTAAAGACCCATTACCATTAATTCCCCTTGCTTCAAGCACATTTATCTCATTGTTCTTGCCACTTTTTGAAAGAATTCTAGAAGTCCTCCTTCGTGACGATCTGGAGTTGGGCTACCAGTTGTGACCGCATTCAGAACATTTACCTTTCACAGTCTTTGTGACTTTTGGGGAGGAGCCAGAAGTTGCTAGATGTCAGATCTGGTGAACCAAAATGCTTTTACGAGTCTGACTTTCTGTTGGATAGCACTTGACATTCACTGTATTTTTTATGATACCTTATAAAGGCATTCATGAAAGAGGACTTTCAGAACTTCTTTAGAAAGTGGCAAAAATGAGGCGCTCAGGGTTTGAAGCAAGGGGGAGGGTGTGAGGGGGGTTCACGGCAATGTGTCATTTTCTGTAATAAATTTTTAAAACTTAATCATTCAATGAACTTTGATCATACTTCAGAGATAGAGGTGACTCGGGTACGCATTTAATCCATTCCTCCTCTGATGGCCTCCACTTTTAATAATCAAAAGGATGAAACAAGAAGTGAGGGTGAGGGAACCATCTGGCCTGAAGACCAACTGACAATGAAACACTGGCCCAAGGACGCAGTTAAGCGGCAGAGCAGACTTGCCTCATCCTTGGGGAAATCTCCGTGATGGGAAAGAGGGCACAAGAAAGGGTGATGAGCATAAATTCCTCTTTGAAGACCGCTCGAGGAACCCAAAATATACAAGATATGGTGAGTGCTTTGTGCTGACCGAATGCCACAGGCCACCCATGTCACCCATGTAGGGAGCAGGCCAACACGAGTGCTCTTAGGGTTCTGGAAAGACGGCCGCCCTCAGATCTCAGTGTACACCTCATGCACTGTGGTGGGGTCTCACCAGTGGTCCCCTACATTAACAGGGATGAGGAAAATGCTGAACATCCTACAGCTGGTTTTTTCGAGGTCAATGAAACACATAATGACCTTAACCATAAGTCTGCAGAATCAGAGCTGTCTTCCCTTTCACACAGGAGTGTAATGCTCCAATTCTCAGCAAAGGACTCAGCACAGATCAACTCTAACACAACTCAAGGATGGCCAACAGGGGCACGGGGGCTCACTCTACAGAAACCCCCAGACTAGAAGGTTGTCTGTGGCAAAAACAGGAAGGTAGCATGAGTGACAGCTTGAATAATGAGCTGGAGAAGGAAGAAGTGATTAAAACCAGTTTACTGAACCAAGAAGCCCGCACCCTGTACAAGCAGTGAGAGGACCCCTCCCACTGACAGTGTTCACCAAGGGAAATTCAGAACATGACACGCATCAGAGAAGGACTCAAAACCAGAACCCAGCGCAGAGTGGATACCTATACCCTGAGGAGGGCACATAGTTCAAAATGAGAAGTGCCCAGGATAAAGGAAAGGCCAGCGGCTACAGTAGTGCACACCGCCATCAGAAGGTAGCCTATTCGTCGACCCATCCTGGAGCCTTGGAACTAATTTCAGCAGGAATAAAGTGGAGTAGAAAGTGAGAGAAGTTAAGTGTGAGCTCCAAATTCACTCAGCCAGCTGGACTGTTAGATCGTGCTTTCTTCCCTAAAGTTCGAAACTAAAAAGAAGTGTTTGATTTGTATCGTGAGGTTGTTTTATGTTGGTGCAGAAGGCCCATAGCTTTTCCACATGTTGAAATCAATCTGTAAAGGGAAGCCCCACTGAGAGAGGTGTGAATCTAAGATGCAGAATCTAGATTCCTGGGAAGTAGCTTCTGAGGTCATAGGCAAGCAGCTCCCTCAGGATTGGAGGGCTTGTTTGTCTTCCTGTCAACACGCTATTAGAACGACCATGCCAACGCGAACCCGAGCGCTGAAGGGCAGTTTGACTGAGCCTGTCAGCCACTCACAGCTGGGCCCTCCAAAGTCCAGTTCAGGAACTGGAGCCACTGACAGGAAGACCAGGGCAGAAGGTGACACAGCCCTAAGAGCATATGCAGCAATCCGGCGTCACCACGACCACCAAGCAGGGGACCCTGCCTCATACTAATGTACTGCAGTTATTATGAAGGACAGGAAATTTAAAAACACCTGCTTCTTTATATCAGGTGGCCTAAGAAGCACTGTTTACAGTACTGTCTAAATCAATCCTGGTGCCCTAGAACACCCTCCATGTGGGAAGGTAAATGGGTTCTGGGAGCAATCTGGTTATTTTTAATAAAAACTATAAAAAATGATACAAAGTACAGTGGTTTCCCCTTACTTGCAGTTTCATTTCCCATGATTTTGGTTACCACCAATCAAGTATTATTACAATATATTATTATAATTATCTGCTTTTTTTAATGTATTTGGTACAGGGTCTCTCTATGGAGCTCGGACTCATAGTGATCCTCCTATTTTCAGCCTCCCCAGTGCTGGGCTTACTAGAGTGCACTACCATGCCAGGTCTCGGTGGCCAGCTCAGCACACTCGGGGGGCAGGGATCAAACCCTGGTCCCTGCACTTGGCTAAGCAGGTGCTTAGTTCACTGAGCTATCTCACCAGCCCTATTATAACTGTTCTATTATTAGTTATTGCTAATCTCTTGATGTGCCTAAATTATAAATTGGGTATGCATGCATAAGAAAATACTGCACAGGACTGCATATGATCTACAACTTCAGACCTGCGTGGAACATCACTCCCTCATCATCAACAGGGAGTTACTATACAGCGGTTTTAGGTCCAACTTCTATTTCTCAGACCCCAAATCATTCAGTCTTATATTAACAGCCTAAGAGTTTTGAAATCCAGCTTTCTCTTGATCCTGGCTAGTCTGCTAGTTTACCCTGCTCATTAGTAATTAAGCACACTAAGAAGAAAACACACAGTCACTGCAAGGCTTCTGTTTTGGTGGCTCAGGCATTTATACCCCGGCCACCAATTAAAGCTTTAATCACTAAGATCACACTTCTGCCACATAATAAGGCTTTCATACACATTGATTTTCTGTCATCAAAAATGTCTTCCAGCCTTCCAGATGTCTTTAGTCTTAAGGTCAAGCAATAAATAGCGTAAAGGTGTAATGTAAGTGGCCAGGGCTTCAAAATTAGCTTCTCTTCACTGGACCGCCATCCTCTAGCGAGTGTACTGTGGTGAGGCCTGGCTGCCTGTAAAGGAAGGTGCAGATGGAATACAGCAGCCCACGGGTTTGAAGATTCTCAGACTCTAAAAGCTTAAGGCTTTGGAGAAATATTAAGTGTGCACAGGCACTGTACTCATGGAGCTTCAACAGGGACTGCAATCTTCCGCCCTTAGAGCAGAACCACGCTTGCCCGTGCCCCTGTTGGGAGCTGTGGCCTCGGCTCACTTTGCCCAGTGGCTGTGCATCAGCCAACATCTGCTTTACCCTCTCCTCACCTTCCCACTGCAAAGCAATGACAGCCCAGGTGGCAGCTGCTGGGGGGCTGGGTGTTGCTGTGAGGACAGCCTGGGATCCCAGGCATGCCCAACAAGATGTGTGGTGAATGTGAGAGAAATTTCACTACTGGAAGCCTATCCTTTTGGGGACCGCTTATTACGTCAGCTAACCCAGCCCCTCCTGACTGATACTGCATAGGATGGCTTCCCCACTATTTTACTCAGTGTCAACTCTGTTGCACTTTAAGCCATACACTGTAATGCTAAGAAAAGAACAGTAGTCTTAAACATACAGAAAGGATTGCATATTTTACTGAACCAGAATGCGGACAAGTGTTAACAGAGCAGGCCTGACTGCAAATCTCTGAAAAGTTCTGCTCACCACATAAGGTCCTGGGTCGGCATCTGGGAACAGGAATGTGGGGAGAATTCCCAACACCCCAACATGATTCCCTGGGGCCTTACTTGTACAACAACGTGATGTATGGTTTGTGACAGGACTTGGTTTGTGACAATTCATCGTGCCTACATGGTGAACCTCTCAATAAAAACTCTGAATCGCTAGAGGACTTTCCTAGTGAGCAGCATTTTCTAGGGACTGTCACAAACTCGCGTGGGGAGGTAACACCATTCTCTGCAACCCCACTAGAAGAATCACAGATGGTAATGCTCTGCTGACTTCACGCTGTGTCAGTTCACTGCCCTGCAAGGGAATCACTGAACCTACAGGCAACCTCAGAGACCCCAGATACCACATCTGCTTTAAAATATGAAAATAAGTTCCCTTAACTTTACTTGGGGGGAGAAGGTGGACAGTGCCTGCGCTTGTGAAAGTGATGTGTGCAGATCACTTCTTTGTATACGAGGCACAGCATCTGTAAAATAATCTACTCCCATTACCTTGTTTTCTTCTTAGGATGGTAAAACCCCCATGATCAGTTAAGAAGGGTACAGCCTTTGTAAGTATATATTTAGCATTTCACCTACAGACCATCCCAGTTTTGTAACACACACACACACACACACACACACACACACACAGTGTTATTTTGCTTCAGTTGTGTTGTAGTCTTTTCTGAGCAACAAACTACAGAGAAATTCTGTAAAAATACTCAATATACAAAACAGTTACGCTGTAAGTTAATGGCTGCTATGTTACATATGTAAGGGTTTTTTAAAACTTAATTTAAATAAATACTTCTCCTAGCAATGTTATAAATCTCTAACCTTTGTTGACAGACTTATAAAAGAAACTGGGATTTTCTGCTGAGCTCTTCAATCTTTTAAGAACAACCATTTCCTATAGGAACATTATCATTTTAACCATTTTTCTGCAAATGTACCGTATGCATCCACTGTCTCTTCTTGTGATATTCAGTTTAATTTCACATTTTAAAGCAGAAATACCTGCCATGAGCGTCATGCAATGTTCCTACCAGCAATAAAATTAGTAGACTTCATGAAAAAAGAAAGAACCGCGTGGCCTTCACAGTACTGGCGCAGATACCTCCTTTTTTTCTAGTTCAGGAGTTCCCACAGCACAAGAGCTGCCTCTAAACAAGCTCCCAGGGCTTTGCACTGAATTGTAAATAAGTGCACATTTGCACAGGAAGTGCCTTAACTGGAAAGGCAAACACCGAAGATCAAAGACAAATAAACCTACCGTAATTATCGGTTGCTGTATCTGACTTCTCGATCTGGATGTTCTGAGTGACTTTCGGACAAATTTCAATTTCTTTATACAGCTGCAAATGACAAAGAAGACCTCATTAGCATTTCTCTATAAATAACTTCTCA
>NW_004524801.1:3063371-3065987 GCF_000260255.1 Octodon degus | reverse complement strand
TTTAAAAATATTTTTTCAGTGCAATCACAGTCTCTAGAGCTGGAAAACTTAAACTCTAGTTGTTCACACATGAATACTTGTAACGGTGAAGTATCATATATATTTGCCTTATTGATTAAATCAATGTTGTTGCATGCTTTTCCCATTTTTCAAAAACTGGATGACAGGGGCCTGGGGCTTAGGGCAGCAGTAGAACGCTTCCCTAGCAAGCTGGAAGACCTGAGTTTGGTCCTCAGCACCCAAAGCAAAAAATAAAGCTCACCTAAAAACTGGTTGAGAAGAACACTGGATGTTAGGAGAACTTGTGCTTGCTGAGGCACTCAAGTTCATTTCTTCCTATGTCTCCTTTGGGTGCCCTCACCCAAGCCGCCACCTCCTGCTGCCTGCACTATCGCTCCTCAGCTGCACACCGTGGGCTCATCTCTTACGCTCTATGTTCCCCACCAGCTGCACAGAGCCTCTTACACACCAGCACCACCAGGTGACTGTGGGGCCTGGCTCCAGGACCCCTCTGCCCCGGAATGCTACAATCTGTGCCTGCTCAAGTCCCTGAGGTAAATGGTATCATATTTCACATGACCTAAACACTTTAAACTCTAGAATACTTATACCTAATACCATATAAATGCTGTGTAAATAGTAGTTATGCTGTACTGGGCAGGGAATGACAACAAAACAAAGTCTGTGGGTGTTCAGTACAAATGCAACCAAAAAGACTCTAACTACATAGTACCACTCACCAACAATGTATTTTTTCCCAAATGTCCTCAACCAGCTTTTGGCTGAGTCCACCGTGTGGGATCCACAGAAGTGGAGGGCCGGCTGGAACGTCTTCTCTCTCCCAGGGGTTCCCTGCTTCTCACAGTACTGCCTGCCACTCACACTCCTCTGATACCAGGACAGCCACCTCCTCCCCTGCCTGGGTCTTAGTGAGCTTCCCTCTGCCTAGGAACTTTTCACAAAATACAGAACTACCTCAGTTCATAGACTGCAGGCATCATGAATAACTATTCCCCTTTCTGTTCCAATGTCTTATCTAAGCTGCAAAATATCCCCATCTCTTTCAACCCAGTTGACCCAACATCTTGTTTTCCCAAGCCCTGCTCAACCCCATAACTGATACATTTTTAGATTCTCCTCTGCAAATTTAAGCAGAGGTCCAAACAGAAGCTGGGTTCTTTTTTATTTTTATTTTTTGATGTGTACGTGTGTCTTCCAATGCCTAGAACTGCTGGGTCCAGGCCAGCACACAAATGCTAAGTAAACACTTGATGGTAGATAAACAAATTGGTCAGGGGTTCCGTGGACTCTTTATTCCCACCTGTCAACTTCAGAAAAGCTTGTGGCTCCACAGACGGCAACCAGGTTCGTGACCATTTCACAGACCAGAGCAGATAGCCAACTGGTCATCAAAAGGTAATCAAACAAGCACCATTTCTAGTTCCTCAAGTGGAAAAGCAGATCAACAGACAACTAGCTATGTCTGGTTACTTCTAAGCCAGAGACTGTCCTGCTCAAAGAAGTAAATAATTAGACCATCTTACAAGACCTTTCTAGGTACAAGCGTTTGCTGATAAGTAATTTTTTATTTTATTTCTATTAGTACATGTTTGTGGTACACAACAACTATATCACTCAAGGCGAGTGGACCTAACACATGCTACTTACTTTTTATCCCCTCCCCCTCCAACTCCTGGCCCTCTTCACTTCTGCAAAAGATCTATCTCCCTCCCTATTTCCTATTAGCTGCCTTTTATTTTGTTCATTTATATCTTGAGTTTCTCACGTAAGAGGAAATGTGACACATTCAAGCCTGTCTGTCTGATTTGTTTCACTTAACATGATTGTTCCAAGGTGCATCCGTCCGCCTACAAATGGCTCACGTCTCTCCTTTCCTGGCAGAGTGGTACTCCGCTGTGTATAAACACCACACTTTCTTTATCCGCTCATCTGCTGAAGGAGATACAGCTGGCTTCCAAGATTCAGTTATTATCAATGGTGCTGCTATAAACGTGAGTACACATGGATCACAGTACGGTTTGACAAAACAACAGTGCACAATAAAATAGCTGCAGGAGCCACAGTTGAGCATGTCATTTACATGGAAATGGCTTCAACACCTGCAGACTTCTCCAGAGCATCTCTGTCAGAAGGAGGGCACCTAGGGAAACACTAATGGTGTGGGGACAATAAATCAAAAGTCTGTAAACTCTCAAAAACATCCCAGAGAAAACCCCTACCCTAGTGCTGTTACACCCTGCCTAATGCCTAAGCACAGATTTAAAACAAGGAAGCTCTGGAGAGGATTCAAGTAGTCTGTGAACTTGGACAATGAAGAAAAAACCCTGTATGTTAAGAAACCTTTGACTACGAGTTAGCACTGCCTTCAATCATAACTGGCTAGGCACCACGCAGCAATATCTGGAATGTGTGTGACTTTCTTAAGAAGAGAACCAGTAGTTACCTTGATATCAAACACTAGTATCTAAAAATATTTTCTAGCACATCAAAACAGCAATATCGGGCTGGTGAGATGGCTTAGTGGTCTAAAGCACCTACTTAGAACAAGCTTAGCAAAGCACAGGGACCGCGGTTCAATCCCCCAGCACCACATGC
>NW_004524801.1:3061594-3063235 GCF_000260255.1 Octodon degus | reverse complement strand
TACTGGTAGGGATCTGTTCATTAAAACTAGGAAGAGATTATAAAGGTGTTGGCATGAGTTTCACAAATACAGGGGCAATCTCTGTGCGTCTTTTCCTCTCTTTGCACACATCTATTTAAGTGAAAAGCTCGCAACAGTACAAATAGGTAGACTAATAGAAAGCATTGAAACTGACCACAAATTATGTAAGTGGAAGATATACTCTTTTAACCACAGAACTATAACAAAATTAACCACAAAATTTGCTTATGAAAAATTTTGACACAGGGTCCCACTATGCAGTTGAGGCTGGTCTTGAGCTCACTTTACACTCCAGACTGATCTCGCAGTTGTACAGAGCCTCCTGCCTCAGCCTCCCGAGTGCTGGGATTACTGGTGTGCACCACCATGCCTGGCAACCACAAAACTTAAATGCACAAATTAATCAGTCATTGGACACCCAAGTAAGCCTAAAAAAAGTTTTTAAATAAACTCAACATAAAATTAATGTATAGTTCACATACCACAAACACTGTCCTTTAATTGCTATTTCATTTTCATACATTTGGACCTATCAACTTCAAGAGACTAATGTATAAAGTCCTAATTATGTGTCTTTGCCTCTTACATTCTGTGAGACAATAATGATCTCCAGTCTACAAACAGAGGAGAAAAAGAAAACTTTCCTAAACTCATAGATCCAGTGTGTGCAGAGCTGAGATTTGAACCTAGGTCTTGCTGGCGCCACGGCAACTGCAGCAAGAGCAATGTGTTAAGGGAGAAACTGAAGGAGATTTTATTTGCATACTTCAGAAATATCTCATACGAGGGCAGGCCAAATAGCTCAGTGGATTAAAGCACCTGCAAGCAGGCACAGGGGCCAGGGGTTTGATCCCTAGGCCTGCCATGCTGGCCCCATCCCCAAGGTGCACTGAGAGTAATTGAGACTGGGCGTGGTGGCACATGCCTGTAATCCCAATTCTTGGCAGGCTGTAAACAGGACAGTCACTACGAGTCCAATCTAGTAGTGAGACCCTGAACACCCTGTAGACCCTGCCCTAAAATTAAAAAAAAAGAAATATTTCATACAAATAGCCTAATTAGAAGAAACCAATCATACTGATTTTTAGTCTAGAAAACATCACCATCAAAATCATAAACATCAAATTCTTTTAAGTTTACATCATCCAGCATAACACCACACAGTGCTCAGTAAAACATTATGCTCTGTGCTCTTCAATGCAGTGGGAGCCGGGCTTAATTTTTTAAGTATTCCTGAGAGCTGAATTCGTCCCCCAGGTGGCAGTATGTACCTGTCTGTTCCGTCTCCACGAAGGTCCAGCGGGAGGACTGTGCAGCCCTGTGAACAACCTCTGTTGCCTTTCCTGACTGCACCTACTTTTCTGTGGAACTATTGTGAATGAAGCCTGCCTTTGGCTGACCTCGGACACCTTGACATCATATAGACAGGCCTCTGGGGCCACACTACCTTCGTTCTGTGGGTTAAAAGCCAGGCTCACAAAAGACTCCAGTAATATATATAAAAACTAGGAAGGAGGTAGGCAGGACAGAGGGAAGGAGAAAGGATCAAGACATGACACATGTACATGCCAGTTCTCCACAATGACTGGGCTTACTGTGAATCACAAACCTAGACTAATA
>NW_004524801.1:3023938-3058818 GCF_000260255.1 Octodon degus | reverse complement strand
TGCTAGACCTTATAATTTTATAAGCTAATAAATAAACAAATATATTATTATCTAGACATTTTAGAATATTGCTTATAGCTATGTCACTCTAAAGATGCAAAAGATCTAGCTCCCTATTTCATATTAGCAACCTTTTTTTTTCCCTATGTCTTTTTTCATTCTTTTTCTATGTCTGAGAAGGGGTTTATTTATTTATCACCAGGCAGCCACCACTACCGAAAACAGCACAGCGAAGAACCCTGGTAAAAATAGAGGTGCTAATGTGAGCACCTTAGCCTCCCCTGGGATTTCTGGGCGAGAGACTTTCAGCAACAAGGCAAGAGGCAATACGAGGGTCTCTCTGTACTTCATACTCTTTTTAGCAAGACTACAGCAGATATATAGCAATTTCAGACACAGCTCAAGCATGGTGGACCTTAGTCTCCTATGTGAGACAGTAACATGCAATGGTCACGAATAAAGAAGAGTCAATAAAATGTCAAAAGACATAGCTCCAGGCTGGGGAGATAGCTCAGCAATCTAAGAGCCTGCCTGGAAAACACAAGGACCCAGGTTCAATCCCCAGGACCACATGCCATGCCACTGTGCCGACCACCAAAACTGGGCATTGTGGCGCACACCTGTTATCCCAGTGCTGGGGAAGCTGAGACAGGAGGATCATCATGTGTCCAAGCTGCAGTATGAATTATTTAAAAAACAATACAGCTCAAGTGTCAGTGCTATCTTCATATACACTAGGATATGAGGGATATGGGTCTAATCCCTGTGATTTAAGATGTGAAAAATTCTCTAACCCCAAGATACAAAGTACATGATCTAATAGACATTCCAGTGTTATTACCAAAGTATTCTCTCCTTTCCTCTCCCTCTTTCTCTCCCTCTCGCTCTGTCTCCCTTATGCTCTATCTCCTCTCCATCTCCCTCTCCAACACAGGATCCCAGTGGGTTGCACACGCTGCCCTTGAAGCTCTGCACTCTACTGATCCTCTTGCTTCAGCCTCCCACGTACCTGGACTACAGGCAACCACTATCACATCCAGATAACAGTCCCCTCTCTTAAGTAAGGAAAAGGATTTCCCCCTACACTCATGGAGCATGAACACTGAGCTCCTTTCTCCGTGCCCGAGAAGCAATGTGTCAGCTCTGTCAGCTCCTCTGCTAAGCGGTGCTCCTCTGTCAGCACTCACTAAGCGACGGCAGAAAGCGGACCCATCACTCCGATCCTCTCTTACCACGTAACAGCAAGACTGTTCCTAAAGCACACCCTCTTCCATTTCCTTGAAAACACTTAAAGGCGACTGAGGAAACCTTTTAGGATGACAGAAATGTTCCACATCATGATTGAGGTAGTGGAAACATGACTGTATACATTTGTCAAAACTCATCGAATGGTGTGCTTCAAATTGTTGAGAGTTTTATTACATTTAAAGTTTTCCCCATTGAAGCTGACTTAAAACATCATTTCCTACTAATTTTTAAATCATGCTTCCCCTTTCCAAAAAAGAGAACATTTGGGTTTAAATTTTCAGTTCCCCTCTCAGTGGTGAGGCTCTGAAGTCATCCTGTGCGCAGTCTCACATCCCGCAAGCAGCCCAGCGCCCCATGAGGAATGACTAAGTAGCCAACAAGCAGAGCGGGACGATCTCCAAAACACAGGCGCCTTGCTCCCAGATCTTTCTTTATTGGAACTGAAAATTGCACCACCCAGCCGAGAGAAGAAGGGACTTGTCACTGGTTCAATACAACCACCATTAGAATCTACTACGAAACTTATCTCTGAACTTGCAGATTCCTAGAAGTTAAATACTGTATCTCACTATTTTATTGATGCCACATGATTCGTCCAGTAAAACCACTCTACAAAGCCAGCCCTGGTTCAGAAATCAAGTCCCATAAATCTGCTCCACACATAGGAGTCCCCAGAAATCCATATATACAAGCCTAACAAGCTGGGATATGTAATAAGACAGCAGCTTTCTTCACCTGCAAGGTTTGTTGGTGTTTATGTGTTTTGACAGAGGGTCTGCCATGTGGTTCAGGCCAGCCTTGGTCTCAACATGTGGCCCAGGCTGGTCTCAAACTCACGGCAATCTTCCTTTAGCAGCAGCCCGAGTACTCGGGCCACAGGCGTAGACCACCAACCCAGCTACTCACAAGTGACCCACTGGCTTCGATACACATATGAGTAGCACGCAAAATTGGAGCTAGACTTTCTCTTCTGACAACAGCCAGATGATCTCTGAGTGTCTGCTTTAAACTAAGAGACTGTCCACACCACAGGGTGAGTCCATAATCATGATTAAAATTCCATCTGAAAGGGAGCCCTGGTTTCGGTGTTTCCCAGCAGTGTGGCACTGCTGCTTGGATAAACAGAGGTGACATTTCCACTGTGGAAATATTGTGATAAGTCGGGCCACCTCCAGCACCTTCAGTGCTCCAAAGGCAGCTCGTTTATTTTCTAACCCGTTCCACTCCACCAGCTACAATTAACACAAGTACACACATAATTTGAAAACAATCTCCCACAGAAGGCCCTCAGACAACAGTCATAAACGTTACCAGCTCATAAATGTCCTCTTCCGGCTGAGGGATGTAGAACTGCATTTTGTTTTCTATTAAAAATTTCAAACGCAGGTAATGAGCAGAATGGTCCAGCTGATGTGCCTGAGAGAAAAAGAAAAGAAAATGTCCATGTAAGGAGCAAATAGCAAGGAGCAGCTCATGTCTTGCAAGAACAGTAGAGATTTGTTACAGGAAGCAAAGTTAAGGCTTCTATGCCTTTTAAAAGGTTTGTCCCCCAAATTGGGGATTTATAATCACCTTCACCGAACTTATCCTATGATTTAGTGGGACCACCTATGTCACCTCTTCACTTCTCCTTATTTGATTCATGGTTCTTCTCAACACCAGATTTTCCAACCAAAACATATCAGAATAAAAAAGCCCTTAAATACAATTCCACATGTAACAGGCAACTCAAGAAAAGTGGTCAGAAGGGTAGAAAAAGGTTTACAGGGAGAGAAAATAGCCGTGTATCAGCAAAGTTGTTTTTTGAAACCACGAAGGGACACCAGAGTAGTTGTTTTAACAGTTCAGGTGCCAGGGGTTTGGCCGCAGAAAGGCACGAGGGCCGCAGCCTCATACACCCTGCGGGCGACATCCTCCACAGCAGAGCGACAGGTGTGTGCCCAACTCTGAGAGCACACTGAGTGCTCTGCTCGAGGAAAATGGTTCTAAAATAGTCAACAACTCAGATTTCCAGAGCTTCTCCTTTGGTTCAGCATGGGGCAGCTGGTTTTTGTCTATTTAAAAAATCATGCTTGGCTTGATTTTGGCAAACTGGAATCACGATAATATGGGTTTAAAATAACTCTCAATATATCATCAAGAAGACAAAAAAGGTAAAAGAAAGAAAATGTTCTTCAAAAATTACACTAGTACCATGAAAATATACTGAAAGAGAGAAAGTATCTTAACTGCTGGTTTTGGATGTTTGTTTGTTTGTCTTCCCTTCTGGAGATGAAGCCCAGCACCTCAGCATGGTAGGCGAGCATTACTGTTGAACTACACCCCTAGTCCTTAAACTGAGAATATAAGCATGCTTATCTTTTAAAGATGCATCCTAAAGTACCAATAAATAAATGACAGGACGGGTAGAATCTGCTTCCAAAATAATTCAGGCTGACTGGATGGAGTGAATGAATGAATAGATGAAACTTGTTTGATAACTATAGGTTCCAGGTAAGAGACACAGGGGAACTTATTATATTGTAAACTTGTACATAAAACTGAAATTTTTCATAAATATAAACTCTCTTGTCTTCAAAGCTCTGTTGATGAGATTATCTCAAAATAAATGATACGAAAATTTTTTCCGAGTCAAGGTCCACTATGTAATCTCGACTGGCCTCAAACTTGCAGCGATCCCTCTGCCTCAGCCTCTGATGTGCTGCAACTAGAGGCAAGAGCCACCATGCCCAGCTTAATGAAATGACATCTTCACTTGTACAGCAGTCATCCCGCTCTATCCTCAGCAGCTAGGGACTGAACCTAAAGTCTTCACTGTGAATTCATCTCGACCCTTTTTATCTTATTTTGAAACAAGGTCTTGCTAATTCACAAATCTGCCTAGCTCAGTCTTGCAACATGCTTGCCTCAACTACCAAGAGTGCTAGGATTACAACTGTGCTGCCTATCGGCACTGTTCTTAGGGCCAGAGGAGATGCACTGTGCTGCTAGTCTAATAACACTACTGCAATCATATCTACCAGACTCTGAGTGGTCCAGACACTGTCGACATGAAGCAGAAGTCCAAGCATGCACGCAGTCCTCAGGAATGCAGCCATACAAGAGTGCTGTTACCACACAGCCAGTGGGGAAATGATGCTTTAGTACTTCAAATAAATACACAAATGTAAATAAATATACAGATGCAGGCCAGACATCCCATGTTATCACAAAAGCACATTTCTGGAAAGCCAAAAGCAGTTTCCCCTGAACATGCAGCAGGGTGATAAAGGCTTCTGTCAGTGATTCTTGGGAACCCTAACCTGCGTCTTATTCCCTAGTAATGAGATCGTCTGAGCCTGCTGCACAGAACACAGACACCGTTCCACAAACACATTCACAGGTACCCGACTCATGTCCTCTCCTGTATGTACTGAGGCCGGATGCTGTAATCCGACAGACCCAGGGCCACTGAAGCCAAAGATAGCAAGGGTTCACGGGCAAGCTGAGGGAAGTGCTACGGCGTGCTGCCTACCGCTTCCAGGAGAGCCACCGAGATAAAGAAACAATAACAAAACAGCCATACTTAGGCTGATACAATAAGCACAGAAAGTTTTCCTCAGAGGTTGGGGGAGGCGGTGTCTTGCAAGGGCTTCCCACCTACCCAGGTCCTCACTGAAGTCTTTAAACAGAAACAGAATTTTGTTTACCATCTGTTGCTGATAAAGATGGAAGAGAACGAGAATGCAGTTTCATGGGTCTGAGCCACAGGAACAAATTGGCTTGGAATCTTCTCATCATTAATAAACATTTTGGATACGCTTAAAGATACTGCCACTTCCGCAGACTATCTTGCGAAAAGCAGTTCTCAACAGCAACCTCACAGAATGGAAACTCGGAGAGCTGAAACTGCAGTGTGAAAGAGCAGGCGCTCCACCAGGTACCGAAAGACTTCAGGTGGTCTTGGAGCCATTGGAAGACCCTGCTATCCCTTCAAGCCTCAGTGCTGACCCCTTTACTTTAGAGGCATCTCGTGTATGCTGCTTAATACGGCACAGAGGAAAGAATACTAACTGGTGATAAGGATACTTTCTGCCACCTCCCCAATCATATTTTCCAAATTTTGTATTACAGTAATTCTTTGAGAACTTCAAAATGTAAAAATAAGACATGCAACAGGCATAAAAGTCAAAATGTTTTGAATTGGGACCCATGAACCCCATGCTCGGTCAGTAAATAGTTACCCTAACAATAGGATACTGGTTCAGGGTGCCAGTGTGCCTTCCCATTTTGGTCAAAGTTTCTGATTTATGAGCTCTCATAGTTATAGCTGGTCTAAATAAAAGGCAAATCCTAAGGAACTAAGTAAATCAGATCTCAAAACTCTGAAAAAGTCTTTTGTGTGTTCCTCAGCATCACAAAAGGATAACCAACCAACCATATTCACAATGCATCCTCTGCAGAAGGAACTGCAAATATTGACGAGTATTTTAGGACAGTGATTCTAAATATGTGACCTGCCTTCGACTTATAAAACATTCAAGAGAAAATTTCCTAACAAGAAATTCAGTTAGAAAAAACTTAAATAGTACAGATTTGCTTTGCAGCTTACACTTACTTAAATTAGAGAGCATTTGATTCATTTTAAGCAAGGTGGCTATAAATTAATACATAAATATTATCATAGAGCAATTTTAATTGAGTTGGCATAATTTTTAAAATTTAGTATCTTACATAACTGCTTCAGGGGAAAAAATAACAAAACACACTGTAATTGTTTCAGTAAATAATTTGAGCCATTAAAATAGATGACAATTTACTGACACAGATGTTCTTATCCATCCTGTTTTACCCTCCCATTTCTCTTCTTTCAGTGAATCTCTTCTGGGAAATGTACAAATTCGTAGTTGTTGAATACAGAAACCCACCACACTCACAAATACACAAAGCGTTATGGCAGAATTGCCAAAGATTTTATTTCCCTAATTGTCAACGTGACCTTTTATCTCTTAAACACCATTAGTTGTTAGAAGATGCAAAACCATAGTAAACCAACACAGTAAAAGCCTAAGACAAAACTGACATCACGTCACATATGAGCAGTATCAATGAGTATGAAGGAATGGTTGTTACAAACATAAGAATATATCTAAAACCTACAGATCGACATAGTTACCTGCTGCATTTAGCAATAATCACCACAGTAACATCGGTAACATGAAATGTAGATCTTGAAACATTTACTATACCAGAACTCGACTTGTGATCAGATGGCAGATGGCAAACTGATGGGAAATGATGCGGGTCAGAGAGAATAGGAAAGAGAATGAGCTGAATGCAAGAGATAGAAGAAAGAGATTGATTATTAAATATTAGAAAAAGCATCCATCACCGACGATGTTGAGCATGACAATTACAAAATAAAAGGCACACATTCTTACATCTTTGCTTTCAACCCCTCCTCCAAAAACATCAACAACACAAACCCCACTCACCATTGTGTTAGGTCATTAACAACCTGTGGCTCAGTTGCCATGCGGTCTTTCTTTCCACTAATTACAGCAAAGCATTTTCCAAAGAAAAGGCAAGCTTTCCAAGACACCTGGCTCTCAGCACACTATGTAATTTATCCTATGTAGATGTTTTTCCGGAGAACATCAGCTTTTAAACGTGCAGCACCAAAGTTTCTATTTTTAAACTCATGACATATAAGCTTGTTTCACACCACACTCTCTTTGCTTATATTTCTATGTTTTTGGAAAAAGAATAAAAACCCAGGGATCTTTGGGCAGGATGACTTTTTGTTGGTAGAGAAAGGGATTTGTTGTGTCTTAGTGAGGCCAACAGAAACCTTTCAAGAGAGAGAAATAAGCACAGAGCAGTGGCGGGCCACCTTTTATAGCTTTCGGTGATAACAAGCAGCCTGCTGTGGCACGCGTGCCGTAGGCTCATCACCACCTTTGCAGGGGACAGCCCACAGCTTTATCTACAGATGATATCAGGATGGAAGTGAAAACATTACCTTTCCCTCCCTTAGCTTCTACTGAATGTCGAAAGCCTGACTTCGGCAAAAAGGCCAGAGTCCTACTTTGAGCACTTGGAGCTGCAGATCTGAGAATAACTCCTACTGCTGTGTGGAATATTAATGGTTCTCTAAAGAATCATGCTAATCTATAAATAAAGCAATGCAGAAATCCTCAGGAGACCTATTTTGTTAAGTAATTAAAATGAAAAATTACGAACAGAGATACCATTACCTTCAAAAGCTAGAACTCAAATACACTGAAGAATCGAAGTATGTAAAGCAATATCATTTATTTTTAATACCTACGTGGGGGCTGATTTTAGCTTCGTCTTGAAACAAGTAACTATTCTACTTTTCCTCCACATGCTACTATTTGACAAGCTGATTCCAGCTGTACCCTTCCATTCTCCCCACTCGCACAAGCCTTTTTTTTCTTTACAACTGGTCTGTTTGTTTTAAAATATTTTTAAATTTTAAAATAAACATTTTATTAACATAATATTTTTATTTTAGACCTTTTATATATAAATATACACATCTAAGATATATAAATAACACAAACATATAAGTAATATAAAAGTTATATAAAGTATATATGCAATGTAGAACTACAGATGTACTTGTCAAGGTAAGGTAATGAAAGTTATTCAGTACTTTCAAATCATGTTTTGAATGATGAACTCCTCCTAAAAATATCAATTTATTCAGCCAACTTCTTGAATAAAATTCTGATAGAAAAGATTTTTACTCTCCTTTTTATTCTAGGACAGGGCCTCCTTATGTAGGCTGGCCTAGAGTTCATTGTGTAGCACAGGCTGGAATTACAGCAATCCTCCTGCCTCAGCCTCCTGATTGTTGGTGCATGCCTGGCTACTTGCACTTTTGCAGCCAAATTATGCCCCTAAGAGTATATTTTAGACCTCCCGAGCCAGGTGAACCGACAGAGTCAGAGGGGATTGACCAGGTTTGGAGCAGTCTAACTTGGTCTCAGTCTTGCCTTGGCTACAGACAGTGATGTAAAATCAGGCAAGTAAGTAAAGCTCTCTGAGTCTCTCTTTCTCGGTGTACAAGATAAGAAAAGTAACTGCTCTTCCTCAGACTGGTCACTATAAAACAAGACCACTGCTGCCATTAGTTGCAACATCAAAGATAAAAACAAGCTCGCAAGAAAAGCTCTGTCCTTTCCTCTCCTCCTGCCCTCACCCAGGGGCATTCATCTGGTTGCTCTGAGGAGAGAAAAAATGAAAACAGAGTGATCCTAAAAAGGTCTAGACTTTTCTACGCCTTAAAGCAAAGGAAAGTGGTTCAGCCTAACTCAGTGTTCACAGGAAGAGGAGAAGGTCAAACTTGTGCTCACTACAGTTATTCTCCCCTGTAAAAAAGCTTTGTGTCAATTAGTGACTCAAAAGCAGGTCACAAAATAGTCTCCAGAAGATGATGCTGTCAAATACATGTGTGTGTGGTGTGTAGGAAGAAAATGGACAGACACCAAATGTGTGGAGCGGTCATTTGGGATTCTGTGAGGGAGGTGCCACATGACATGTTAACATAGTTTGTTCTTAAATTTTCTAAACTGTGTGTATGAATGTCCCCGCTGAAAATCTATCACACACACTCACTGAAAGATGCTACTTAGCTGAGGCCCTGTCTTCCAAAGCCAAGGAAGCCACTTACACTAGCGAGCGTATGATCACAAAGGGACGCGATACAGCTCAGAAGTGGCTGCATGTGCCATGAAGCACCCTCTTCTCCCATGTGACTCAGTTTCCATCTGCAGCCTCCACGATCCCCCACCCATCCTGATCCCTTTTAGGAAAACAGCCCAAAGTAGCTCCGTACCTTGCAAATCAGCTCCAAGGTGTCCCGTGCAGTGTCCCCTGGCCGGACAACCGTCAAGGCTGGCTGATTATTGGGCAGACAGAACCAGGATGGAGTGAAATACTCGTGGACCCAGATGTCACAGTCAGGATTATGCTGGTGGACGCTGGGTAAGACCACTTCTTTCTCTCTCTGTAACAAGAAGGGCAGTGAGCAGCGCAGCAGCAGACCACCTCCCACCACCTCAGACCCGCATGCTGCACTGGGATTACCCATCCTAGCACAACAGCTCAGAAAAGGTGCCAGAGGGGGAGGCAGGGAATCCCCTGGAGAGGCTAACGATACTATATGGCACAATGTGGGCAGGGAGTATCTGGCTTCAGACCTGGGGCAGGCTCTCTCCTCATCTGCAGCCCTGGTAGGTGAACATGGCATGAATGAAGAGGTAGAGAAATCCAGATGAATGCAAGAAATGGGCTACCCATTCAGCTCAGCTTTATTGCTGTTATTTTCCTACCAACTCATAGTGAGTTTCGAGTAGAGAATTCCGCCAATAAGAATATCTGCCATGGGGCTATTTTATACTTCAAAGCAACGAGGCCCCAAGGTAACTGTTTCAGAAAGACAATGCTTTAACTACAAGGTATCAAGAGGCAGAATTGTTTCTGGGCTCTTCTTCGGTGTCTAGCACAACAGTGCTTCGTAGAGGGACAGCTCCACCTCTCAGAGGAAGTTCTGGGGGCTTCACAAGCTTAAATATTGCATGGGTTCTCATATATAAAAACCCAAAAGTAGAAATAAATTAAAGAGCAAGATGAAAGATAGATACTAGGAAAGGCGGGGGAGTTAAATACTTTCCAAGTCAGTCAAGGGGAGACAAGGGGTAGAGGGAGGTGACGTGGGGGTTGGAGGACATAAAAAGAATGACTGTGTACTGCTAGCATGTGCAAAATAAGAAACAAAAGGGCAGGTGGTAAGGCTACTTAGGAGACCGTCCTCGCTGTGCCATCTGTCACTCCGCCTGAGGACTGGGAACAGCAGACCCTTGTGAGCAGGGAGGTGTTGCTGTCTTATCCTAGTCAGCACCTGGGCTACACCTAAGCCTGACGAAGGGCCAAAACAGAAAACACCCCAGAGATCATGGAAATATTAGGAAGCCAGTGAAATAATCAAGAAAAGATTTATATTAGATTTCAACCAATATAAACATACAAGCGATAATCAGTGAGCATAATGTAAAATACATCATTACTGGTTTATAACTAAGCTACTGGCTGGTAAATACGTATCTATAGATTCCCAAGAACAAAACCCTTAGGCAAGCGCAGGGACCAGCGTTCGATCTCTGGCACTACATGCCACTCTGGCTCCGCCTGGGCAGCTGAGCCAACCACTGAGTCCAGGCGTGATGGTACAGGCCTGTAATCCCACCACTTGGGGAGCCTGAAAGCAGGAGAAGCTGCATAGTGAGACCCTGTACCAAATACATTTTAAAAAAAAGAAGAAGGCCCATGCTAGCGATGTACAAGAAGAAAAAAAAAATTCAAATAAAAACAGAGGTGGCTACCTAACCATTTCCATACATTAAAAAAAATAATAATAAATAAAAGAAGACCACTGGTTCTCATGGGGGGAAGGGGTCAGTAAAGGTCACTAAACTAAAACCACCTGTGGAAGCCATGTTCAGGCCTGCCTTTGAATACTGCTGCCTTCGCTGATAAGTTAGACCCCAGGGAAGAAACTGTCACAAAGCAATCAACTTGCCTACATCCCATTAACCATAAATGGACTCTACCCACAGCTCCCGCTTGCAACATTAAATAAGTGCCTCTTAGCACTGGATCAGCCCAAGTTTTGCATCTAAACTGCTTTTTTAAGCAAGGCATTCTAACAGGGGCAGGGGAAGGAAAAAAGAGACATCCTGGAAAACAAAAAAAAAAAAAATGAAAAACCACAAAAGCTACACAGAAATCCAATGGAAAATCTTTGGCAGTTTCCCTAGGCTATATGTACAAGAGAATATCACGTTATTATAAGGGCGTAATAACTGCAATCCCAGCATTCTAGCAGGCTGAAGGGGATTACAAGTATCAGCCTAGGTGTTGTAGTGTCTCAGCGAAGCCCTGTCTCAAAATAAAAAATTAGAAAGGGCTGGAGATACAGCTCGGTCTGCGAGTCAAAGTTGAAGCCCCAGGACTATGGCGCCAGAGTGTGCACTGACGCCATGCGAGGTGCACCGGCTAACTGCAGAAATGGCTGTGTCTGGAATGTGCAGGAGCACAGTGATTTCATTTCATCAGATCTCAGCACAGAAGCTCCGCTGTTGGGCATTTCCGAAGCCAGGTGCCTTTGCAACCAGGATGACATAATCCCCGAGCAGTCTGGTCAGAGAGAAAGGAAAGGCTCTGCCCTTGCACTCTGCTCCCTCTCCAGCCAGGAGCCAGACCTCCCTGGTGCACTCTGGCTTCTAAGGCTCGGCTCCCTCTGGGATCAGGGCTGAGCCATCTCTGGGTGACACTACCGAAGCTCTGTCATACTGCTACTGAGAACCAAGGCCTTCTACTAAGGTTATGGGGTCAACCCTGGGACCACAAACAGAGTGGCTGCTGGCACTGCCATTGGGGTCTTGAAAACTAAGGGCGCTCATTTACTTGGAGAAGGAGAAACAGTGGCCAAGGGAGGGCGGGTAACAATACCATTTCAGGCCTTCCATCAGAGCAGTCTAGAAACTCCTTTTAAATCCAAGCAAAAGGTGGAATCAAGTCTGTGAATCTTTAACTGAATACTTAACTTGGGAGGCAAATGTGATTTTTAAAAAAAGCATACTATCAGAGCAGTTCTTTAAACTTCATGGGAGCGAAATAGCACGTGTGGGCAGACAGCAGCAGCACTAGGAACTCGTCTCTTGGGAACAGAAGTTGTACACAAAAAGGAATTCGCAATGCCATAAAATAGTCAGCTACCTGAGAACTCACACTTTTCTTATATTCCTGTTGGTAACTTACACCTCAGATGAAAAGTATGGAAAATGGTATGTCAACAAGAGAATGCTCTTATTATCACAGAGTTTTAAACACGTGACATTCATTCTCCAACTCATGCTGACCCATTATGTAACTTTCCAAAACCAATCATTTTCGTTTTTATATCACGTCTACTTAATTTTAGTATCCCAAGAACCAATGCATTGTGCAAGGGCTGCTGCTTGTGTGGTACTTTTAGAAAAGGAACACGTGTTTATTTTTACCTTGCCATCTGGAACAATGTCATCAAATATTCCCTCTAAAGATTTCTTCACAGCATCGGTTCCTTCTCCAAACACCTGCACATAGGAAAGGATCCGTTTAAAAAGAAGGCTGGGCACTGGGGCAAATGAAGCACGGGAAGGGGTGGGAAAGGGGCAGAGCTACTGGCACCCATTACAGCAATTTTCAGACACTCTTCCACCGAGCTCCCAAGCATGTAACAGTATTTAGGGTTCCAACTGTGAAAATCACATCCCTGTGCATCTCTGACTTCCAACATCTTCCGTAATTCAAAACCAAGGAAAGAGTTTACATTTGGATCTGGAAAATTCATCTCAACTTAGAAAAACTCACAAAAAACTATGAAGCCTTTCCACCACCTAGCCTTGATCAGATACTTGTAAGTAATAATCAATTCACTTTTTATTGCTTCCTTGAATAGAACTTGAGAAGATACGGTATTTACAGTATTTTTACCACAACATGGCAGGGAAGTCTTATTTAACAACAACATCAAAAACTGTCAGTGGCTGGCCCGGCCAAATAGCTCAGGGGATTAAAGCACATGCAAGCAGGCACAGAGGCTGGCTCCATGCCGGCCCTGCCCCCACAGCGTGCTGAGACAGCAATTAAGACTAGGAGTGGTGGCGCATGCCTGTAATCCCAGCTCTTGGGAGGGTGTAAACTGGCGGATCACTATGAATCTGATCTAGTAGTGAGACCCTTAACACCTTGTAGACTCTTCCCTAAAATAAAATTAAAAAAAAAAAAGTCAGTGGGGTGCAGTGGGGCATGTCTGTGTTCCCAGGCACTTGGAAGGTTAGCATAGGAGGATCACAAGTTCTAGGTCAGTGTGGTCAAATTAGTGAGGTCCTGCCTCAAATAAAATTTAAAAGAAAAAAAAAATATCTAGGAAAATATCTCAGTGGCAGAGTGCCCCTAGGTCCTAGCCCTCGGGCTGAAGAGGTACAAAACTAGACAACTGTCTATCCTTGGAAATGAAATGGAGCTTGGTCATGTAAAGGTATGATGGAAATCATACTAGGGTACATATGCCAGTAGCCAATCAGTGCCTAATACATGGGCACAGGGATTTTGAATATTAGTTCTAAACTGAATATGTACTACTACAATAATAGAAATATTTTTTAAAAAAGGCCTTTCTTCCAACATAAATGAAGTATTCAGAAAGAATTTTTGTCCATTTCAGAGTATTGCATTAATGGATAAATTCACATCAGACTGTTGAAGGCTAGGCAAAAAGTTTTTAAGAAATCTTTAAGAGAGAAATGTTTATGTATTACAACATTCTGTGATTTGGGGTGTTTGTTTGTTTGTTTGTTTTTTCCAGAAGAACATGCAAGAGTCTCTAGACCTCACTTAAATTCAGGCATGTGTATCACAGACAGGTTTGTAAATAACCTGGTGATAATGGCACAACTACACAAACTAGGCATTTTGATGGAATCTAAGTCCCTTCTGAGCAGTCTCGACCTGTACTGAGAGAGAAGGCCGGGGAGAAAGTAAAGACAAGCACAAAACGATGCCAGCGCCTCTATTAGGAGGACAAATACTGGCTACTGTTGATGTCCTCTGCGGGGTGAGAAACACACCTCCAAGTCTCCCAAGGGGCTGGTCTGGGCACACATTGACTCCTGCAAACAGATGCTTCTTCCCATGCACACAGCCAAACCCTGTGGCAGCCAACTCCATGCCCTGCCCTCCCGAGAGCACAGAACAAGCTGCAGAGCTGTTCAGCCTCATGCCCAGCCTCATGCCCAGCCTCATTTGCTCAAGTGACACTGCAGGTTCTGTCATGACCAGAAGTTTGCACACTTAAATGATGAGCCCATTAGGTAAGGAACTTAGCACATCAGTGCTGAGGACTAATCTCTTTTTAAACTTTACTTCTTCAGAGAACAGCTAGGATTTGCAGCGCAATCAGGGAGGGGTCTTATAGTCCGGCAGAGCCTTCTCACCCTGCCCAGCCATGAGGCATGAGCAGATCACCCAGCCACTTGGGCCACAACTTACAGAACACCCCCTGCCCGAATGTCCAGCCAATGCGCTCACAGTCTGAGTCTCCTTCTTCCCAAACAACCATCAATGCTCATGTTCCTTTAGTCCCTAAAATGGAAACTTCTGGGGATACTCAGTTCTCAAAGTCAAGGGGGAAGATGACAATAATAGTGGAGGGCGGGAAGTAACACGAGCAAATCAGCCTGAGCTCATAAAGAACTGATGGGAAAGCACAAGGCTGCGCAGTACAGCTAGCAGAGCCCCACACTGCATGGGTCTAGGGTGTCCACTCAGGATGTTCTGAGATCCCTTTGTGGCCCTCATGTCCGAGTAGATACAGCCAAAGGAGAGAGTAAATAGTGCTGGCAGATTGTGCCTCCTCCTCCCCATACTGCCCACTGAATGCTAACCCTAGAAAGACAAGAGCAAAGACAATCAGATCTCCCTGGGGACTCCCTTTGTTCTAATGTCAGAAAACAGATTCAGTGCAATGACGAACAGGAACACTGAGAGGACACCCAGGATCTGGAGACACATTTATTTATGGCAGTGGACACTGACTGAAATCACTATGTCACGTCCTGATTTCAGGTGGTCTAGGGCTTATATGGGATAAGCAAGCAGGAAGTACAGAGGCACAATGGCTTGTCAGCTGAGGACTGGTTGACACAATGTGCATCACAGTGACCAGCCATTTCTAAGAGGCAGGAGCCACCAGATCTGGAGCACGACCTGGGCAACTAAGAAACTAACGTATACTGGGCAACTAAGAAACTGACGTATACTGCAGGTTCTGTCATGACCAGATCTCAGCCCTGGCTCGGGCTGGGGTGTTTTCTGCTATATTTTTCCCATCTTTTAGTTTCCCCAGCAAATCTTTGCTGGTCATATTATTATATGTGATCTTCTGAGACAAGGTCCAGCTAGAATTTAGGCCTGTTTGTTCTGTGACGTAGTCTCCCAAGGTAGTGAGGGAATTAATCTGATTTAAGAGAGTATCTAACATGCCTTGGAATGCTCATCAAATATTGGTCAAGTACTTGATTGTTTAATTCTCTTAGGGCAACTGTCCAGAGAGTCTAAGGCAAGAAAACACAGCTAGCAGGGAAGTGAGGCAACCAGGACTGGAGTAAACAGCCTGAAAAGACAAGAAAATCAAGGGGAATAGGTTGGTGCACTCCTGTGAACTGTGTCCTCGGGCTTCAGCATGTGTGCCGGTCAGCCGGCACTGCCTCTTCGGAGTGAGCCTTGGAAGAGCTGTCCAGGTAAATTTTCTCAGGCTAAGTTTCTGAAACGTGTAGCCGTAGTTAATATGTACCTGGGTTATATGCGTGTACAAGAATGTTTACAGACATAAACATTCTTTCTAATCTATCTATATGTCTTTGAATGGGAAGAGTCCACTACAATGCATGAGGTCAGTGCCAGTGTGTAGGGGTGTCAGCGCTGTGGCCTGCGCTTGCAGAGAAAAATAGGGGGAACAGGTCTGGCTCTGCTCTTCCTGGAATAGCAGGTGAAGTTTATTTGGGGTTGATGTTTCAGTCAAATGGATGCCCAGATGAGGCTTAGGCCTCTGGATCGGATTATTTTTAGTTTTGGTGGCTGGTTTCCAAATAGTAGTTTGCTTGTAGATCAGTCCTACAGCAGAATTTTGGCCTAAGAGTTCTGTTAAAGGTGACCACCACAGCATATCTAGCTGTCAGACTTCACTGAAAACCAAGCCACTTTCATCCATCAACAGGCTGTACTCAGCATCTGCCAGGGGTCCACTTTTTAAAGCAGTCATCTCAGTACAACCAGGGGTACCTGAACAGTTGGGTCTCGGTCTAAGATGAGCCTGTCAGCTTTCTGGATCAGGACCGTGGCTATTACTGCATGTAGGCACGGGGCGAGGCAGCCCTCCCAGGGACTGACACTCCGAGTAAGTATATAGAAGCAGTAGCTCCAAGAAATCTGTGGACTACCTTTCTTGCAAGCAGTTTCTGCCAGATATTATAGCAGAGCTTTGTCTTTTCAACAGGCAGCTTGAGTGTCACTAGTTAGAAATGCCTTTTCAAAGAGGAAATAGGTTTTTGAACCTCTGGGAGGTTGAGTTCAGGTCAGTTAGCTTTTGAGTCCAGATGTGGAGTCTTTCTATTTAAAGGTGAAGAGGGGAGGGCTCACAGGAGCTAAGCAAAAGCAGAAGAAGAAAATTTTAGGCCCAGGCAGGTACATGAGCAGGCTGTGGGTGGTAGAAGACAGGCAATGTACATACAGGGCCATCGTGACAGCCCTTACAGCTTGGCTTTCCAGGCAGAAGTCTACTGTTTGGTGTAGGTGGGGGATGCCTTGGGACAGAGCCCCATCACCCAAGGGACATGATTGATTGAGAGCAAGCTCCAGGGGTAGGTCCTTTGTCCATGCCTCTGGAAACAAGTCTCTCAAAATTTGAGGGTTATGATTATTGGGCATTTCTAGCTGATGCAGGTGCTGTTCTTCCTTGGGAGGTACAGTCAGAGTTACTATTAAGACTCAAAGGACCTGAGTGTGAGGGAGGCTGGTGATGTCCTAGGAGAGGTATCAGGCACTCAGGATGTACAGGAATTCATGTTTGATACAGTGCTCATTAATCTCACAGAATGTGCTTTGGCAGAATTTCTTTTCAGTGGGGGCTCCAGTGGGTACATGTCTACTGGCTTCGCACCTCCCTCTTTGAGGTCTGCCAGGAGCGCAGTGTGCTGCTGATCTAAGGCTTCGTGGCCCTCTGTCACATTATGGTCCAGTTTGGTCACACTCGGGAGGACTGTGTTCACCAGAGTGGGGATCAACCAGTGGTGGGACTTCTGACTTTAACCAGGCTTAAGCTCCACCTAAAATACAGCAGTGATCTTCAGGATTAAATAGTCAGAGAGAGTTGCTGACAGTAGAGCAGAGGCTGTGGTGCCGGGGACAGAACTGGTGGCGGTGGCGGCATCACGGCTGGCTGAGCAGCTGAGGGCTGAAGAATGGGCAGATGGACTCCAGGTCCTCCGGCAAAACAGGATAAAATGTTTCTGGCTTGGGCTGAATTTGAGAGGCCCTCAGATGGCCTTGTGGGTTTGTTTTGACAACTCAGATGGCTTTCTTGATGTGTAGGACACAGGTGCAGAGCCAAGGTGGGAGAGTTTTTATGGAAATCTGAGCCCAAGCGACCTGGCATTTTATCTCGGGATTTTGCCAACTGAAGAGGCTTTAGAAGCAATTTGCAAGCAGAGGAGAGCATCTTTTTAAATCTATTATAGTCAAAAAAGGGTATATGGGTCAAAACCTGCAGAGTGCAAGGTGATGGCGCATTGTTGATGGTACAGAGATCCTGCCCAAGGTGGCTAAAAGCCGATCAGGCTGAAGTCAGCTGATGCCTGTCTGTGGATCAGGTGACATCTGACAGCAGTAGGCGCTGAGGCGAGACAGCATGATGGATGGCCAGGCCTGAAGGCGAATCTTTAGTTCACACCTCGAGGAGGAAAGTTTCTAGAACTTAAGGATCGCAGTTATCTGTCTCAGACTGACCCAAGGATCATCTTTTAGCATTAAAGGAGAGGGAAGCTCACAGCCTTGTTCGTTTGTCAGGGCTGACACTTCCAATTCTTCCTCAGTCAAGATGTGGAACTTGGAAGGAACTGCTAACAGTCATCTCGGGTGGGTATCAGATGACCCCGTCTGACCAGGGCAGGTGAGTCTTGGGGGTATGGGGGCCTGTGTGGCTGGATTCAGACAATGGCTCGCTGGAACCAGTTCAGTTGGATGGAAGAAGATGAATCAGTAGTGGGGAGAGAAGCTACATGTGTTGGCAGGAACCTCAGCAGCCCATGAGGGGCCAAAGAAGAATTCTCAGAAGAATGAAACTCTTCTTTCTTTTTGGTTTCCTTTGAGGTACAGGGAGTGATTTGGTTTCATTTTTAACTCTGTAAAAGCCCATTTTCCTACAGTCAGGGACTGTGTGTTTTAACTAATTAGTTCCCACACTGCCTCCCCACCATGTATGTTGTGTGCCTATGAACAGCGGTGCAACCCAGAAAGAAAGAGCGCCCCTCAGAAAGAGGCCATTCAGGTGCCTGCCTCGCTGCGCCTCTCACAGGAACTTAGGTCTGACTTAGCTGAGGAGGGTGCAAGGCCTCTGTTAGGCCATAGGTCATTCTCCACAGAACCGCGGGCAGGAGCCCAATCAGCCGCTGGGATCAGTGCTGCTCGGTCTTAGTGCACAGATGGAGCAGCCTGCTGCTTCCGCCGTCCAGCGCACGTACACATTCCCTCAGCAGGCCCTCGGAGGCTAGACATTCCAAAGCCCCTTCCCTCGAGGGTGGCCTTAAGTATCATGAGTTGATCAGGCTCTTCTGCTTGAACTGAGCAGGACTAACAGACTAACTGGAGCGCCCCCAGGGGTCCTGTCGGAATCAGGCAAGCAGGTAGGCAGCAAGGGAGACGGATGGACAGACGGACGGATGGACAGACGGATGGACGGACGGACAGACGGACGGACGGACGGACGGACGGACGGACGGACAGACAGATCACATCCTCCTTCCTTTGGGATACAATATAAGCCACTCAAGTGAGGAGCCAGGTGTCTTCTTCCAGACATCCAAGGGGGCTGGAGAATCTAAAGGGTGACCCTCCCAGCTTTGCTGGTTGACACATTGCATCAACTTGAGAAATTTAGTTTAATTAAGTGACTCAGCAGAAAGCTAGGATTCTTAGTTTGTAAATATCCTCATCCTGTGTAAGAGGAGGGCATGGACATGGCGTGAGTTCTACACCCCCAGCCCCAAGGTAGTTTGTTTACAATACAAGGAGGAGAGAAAAGTTTGCTAGACACCTTGCTCTTCAGTGTTTTCTGCTGCCATGAACTGCCACCCTCTGCCATGTGCCATTCTACCTGGGAGCCAGCCGAGCATAGACTGACACCTACACAAACTGTGAGCTAAATAAACCTTTCCTTCCTTAATTTTGGGTGTCAGCTATTTTGTCCCAGCAATGAGTAAAAGGTAACTGAGACACTATCGGGACCTGGAGAGATCCTAGCTCCATCGTGAGGGCCGTGACTGGTATCCAAAGAGGTTAGCACAGTTGGTCTTCTCCGCCGACACAACAGATGCAACAGCAAGCAGAAAAAATGAAAGGACGCCCAGGATTTGAAGGCAGATTTATTTATGCCAACAGGCACTGATCAGGATCACTATAGCAGGCCCTGACCTCTGGTGGTCTAGGGCTTATATGGGATAAGCAAGCAGGAAGTACAGAGGCAGAGTGGCTTGTCACTTGAAAACTGGCTTATATAATGTGCAGCAGAGGGACCAGCTATACACCACAGTGACCAGCCATTTCTAAGAGGCAGGAGCCACCAGATCTGGAGCAGGAACTACGACCTGACTGAAGTATACTGGCTGGTGAGCGGAGGGAATTTTCTGCTGCATTGGGAGGCTCTGTGCGTAGGGCCCCAGTGGCCTCATCACAGCGCCCTGCTCTGCCTTGAAGGCTCAGGATGAATTGTGCATTTTCAGTGGGCCTATAATTATCCAGGATTTGGAAGGGATGCAGGTGGGGGACTGTAGCTTAATGATAGACTAATAGCAGAGTTCAACGTTACAGATGTATATTATCTATTAAAAGTCTCTAGCACAACTAGCTGCTTTGTGTCAATTAGCTGACTTAAAATAACACTCCGTGTCAATAAAGGAACACACACACACACACACACACACACACACACCCTTGCCCCCTTGACTGGGTAACCATGGAAGCAGTGGACATAGTGTTCCTTTTTGTCTGCTCTGGAACCCACCTGATTGATGCTTGGGCGTCCTTGCTTCTTTTTGGAGGTAGTGTCCAGACCCCAAAGCGAAGAAAACCTGCTCCTTCGCTTGCTGGCAGACCTGGACATGGCCTGAGTACGTCTCCTCACTCCAGTTTCACCAGTACGCGCTGCCACCTGGTGATGACAGGGACAAGTAGCAGCCAGGCATCAGGCCCAACACCTGCCCTGTGAGATCCCGACTCAGTCCCACTGTTCAAAACACCCTCTCTTCGTCCAGCCCACACAGAGCCCAGTGCCAAAGCATTTCGCCCATGCCTCAGAAAAATGCAAACTTTGGAGCCTTTCATGGATTTCAGATAGAAAGCAAAGGTTGGCAAACTCAGCCTCTGTAAGAAATCATCACTAAAAATATAAATATTTAAATAGTAATCAAATACATATGCTATGTTCCCAAGAATTAGATATCTTTCCAGTCTCGGGCTTGAACTAAAGCATCAAGTTCAAGAAGCTGTGGACTTCTTGTGCTTCTCCCCAAATACTACGGAGCTATTTCTGTACACTAACAAAAACTCATTCTGATGGCCAGCGAAGAGAATGGGGAAACAGTGGCTCTGGGTTCCTGTGATTTCATACTGAATCTAAAATTACCAAGCTCTTGGGGCCGGGGAGATAGCTCAGTTGAATAAGCGCTTGCCTGGCAAGTGCAAGGGCCTGAGTTCAATCCCCAGCTCCTCAAAAATAAAATAATAATAATAATAATAATAATAACAACAACAACAATAAATAAAATAAAATTACCAAGCTCTTTTATTTAGTTATCTTAGGATATATACAATCATTTTCTTTACTAGGCAAATAAGCCATTGTCTTTTCATCCTCATGTGGAGAAGCCCAATGTCACTGAGCACATGGCCAGAAGAACAAACCGCCTTGTGCTGCAGCAGGGCACGTGCCAAGCTTCTGCCCCATACGGTATAAGCAGGAATTGCCCTCAAGAGAAGCAGGCTTCCTCTTATCCCAGGCACTCCTCCCTGGGGACCAGAAGGTCCACATCACATGACAGGGTGTTAGAAAAGTCTTTTCAAACAGCAAAACAACAACACAGAGAGAACCTGTGTCCTCAAAGCAGGTAAAGCCACCTCACCAGATGTCCATAACTTACACGTGCTATGTTTGGGTGAACAGGAAAAAACGTGTATTTTTCTTTAAAGCTACCTCTGTTGAGATGTCTCCCCAACAGTAGCAACTGAGAGAAACATTTCAGAAGGGGACAACCCCAAATTTAAAGCTGCCACTGTGGTAACTTGATACAGAATCTCTTGAGACCCCGATAAAGTCCTTATAGACAGAAAATTTGGGCTTGAACTTTGTCCTACAGGTTGTAAGCAAAGTCCTAGGAACCGAAAGGAACTTGTGCCCAGGAACCCCAACAGGCCACCCACGGCCTTGCCTTTCAACAGAGGGAGTGGCAGGAGGTCTAGCAAGTCAGACTTGAAACGAAATCCCCCCACTGGCAACTTGTTGCTGGAGGTGAATGTCTTGGAACCTACCTGTCACAGATTCCCACGCAGGCAACTCCCTATGTGACAGCTGCCAACTGGCAGCTAGGGATGAGGTAGTGTTGGCTAACACAAGAGGCCTCCCTGGCAGCGATCAGACTGGCTCCCAGACACACCTCTCTGGGTCTTGACAGTGCAAGCCATGCAGAAGCCCCATGGGTGTGTGGGCAAGGACCTCCACGTATGCTAAAGACAGGGATCAACACAGCTTCTCTGCCAGGGACTGGGGAGAGGTTTTGATCCCAAATGAAGATGGCAAGATAAAGGAGCTGAGAAATCTTGCATTTTCTCAGCTAAGTACATTAAAAAAAAAAAAAAAAATCAAGCTATAAACACTGGTTGCCAACATACTTGTGAAAGTTTTTATAAGGAAGCTCTTTATGATTATTCTCAAGGTGTTTGGGGGAACAAGAACCACAAAACAAAAGGCAGCACTAAATACATAAAAACTTTTGTCTATTTTCACCACTTTCTAAGTTAAAAGTAAACAAAGGTTACGAAAGGATTAAACCAGAAATGCTGACACACAGGATTATAAGACTATGTAAATACTGAATAAATGGTATTAAGATTTAAAATCCTAAAGAAAAAGGTGTCGGTTTGATCTCTGGTCTACATATCTATTTATAAACAGGTAAATTCAGTCATATATAGACACACACACACACACACACACACACACACACACACGCACCAGCCTCGCAGAGCTATATATCCAAGGATCAAACCAATCTCAGAGTGCAAATATGCCAAATAAAAAATTTCATTTGTCTTGAGCATGTCTTGAGCCTTTCTTCATCATTAATCCCTAAACAATACACTATAACAGCTATTTATCTAACACTCACATTATATTAGGTGTTATAAGTAACCTAGAGTAACTCTGTGCAGCTCACAATTTTAGCAAAAAGAAACACATGAAAGAGACACTCACACACCCACAAATATTCTCAGTGACCAGCTGACTGGTTAGCTTAGTCTGTTGAATAAACACTGTATTTAAGGTTGCTACAGCAGCTATTCCCAACTGCTGAGGCCGTGAAAACTGCAAGAGTCTCCACTACCCCCAAGACAACAATGACTCAAAATGAGCAAAGGGATGTAGAAAAAGGGCTGGCAGAGGAACCGCTGGCCGAGAGCTCAAGAGTTTCTCAATGATCTCGGCCCAGACAATGCTGCCCTTTGTGGCCGCCACCTGATTACTCTATCATTCAGCTCATCTGTGCAAACAAGAACAATGATAACCTTTTTTCAAAGAGTACAGCAGGGACCCTTCAGTTAATTGTGCCAAATCACTCAGCATTCCTGGAAGCTCTCCTACTGAATGGGGCCTCCATTGTCACTCCAACCCCTCCCCTGGCCCTGTTCCCCTCACACCGCCCCCTCCTCCCACTGCCCCCACTGAAAAGGAGGGGAAAAAAAATTCTGAACAAAGGGTAAATTGAAGAGTGTTTCAAATGCAAAGGGGAGAAGGAAAAAAAATTGGGGTCAAATGACAAGGAGTGGAGAAAAGAAATATATTCTATGAACCAGACTGTAAAATTCTCTACCCTGGATGCTCCCCAGGAGCTGAAACAAAAAATAGGAACAGATAACCAATAGGGTTGCCTAGCTTGTTCTGTCTCAAATGAAATCCTTCATGTAAAAGATCAGTTGGCAAGGACACATAAGAGATTCTTGAAGCAGCTAGCAAGAAAAAAAAAAAAAGAAAGGGAGAGTTGGAAATATGAAATTAAATATTCTTCTTTAAAACCTCTGTGTTTTAAAGACCAGAGGCTAGGCTCACTTGCTAAGCATGTGCAAGGCACGTTCAATCTCCAACATTGCAAAAACAAATGAATAAAATCACCCAAAAAGCCCTATGAGGGACAGGGAGATGGCTCAGTACAATAAGCACTTGCCTGGCAAGCACAAGGGCCTGTGTTCAATCCCCAGTTCCACCAAAAAAGAAAAGCCCTACGAGCTAGTAATTGTCCTGTGCCTAGCTTCCACCAGCCAGACTGCAGTAGCCTGCCACCAAAAGGAAAGTCCGCAGCAGTCACAGAGTGCAACAGGGAAATCAGAAGGGCTAGAGATAAATCAGGAACAGCAGTACTCTGGCTTCTACTTGCCTGTCTCAGAGCCAGAGTGGTGAGCGCCACTGACTTGCAAGAAAGTAACAGGTATGTAAGTTTTAGGTAAGGGGAAAGTATTTTCTCCAAAGTCTACTAAGCCAAAAGTAAAGGGAGGGAGCGAGGCAGATGCCAGAGTTAGCACAGATGGTGCCTCAGGGACATCGTGAGCCCTCTTAACAAAAAAGCTCCCTTGACCAGGACATTCTGACAAAAGGATAAACAATTTTATCCTGCTTTTTTGGGAAAAATACAACCTCAAAGAAACAGACCTAGATAATGCCTTAAGTGAAAACTGTTTTTAAGTCTTATTCATCCCAGCACTTTGTATCACCATTACTAAAAAAAATAAAGACATAATAGCTATACTGAGAGGTGGTAGGCAGGCAGGCCAAGAGCAGGGCTGTAATTAACAGAACAAATCAGGATGCCAGTTTTAATAACTCCAGAAATTGGTTTAAGACTTCTTTAAAAATGTAAATCTACCCCTAATTATCTGAATGATGGCGCTAATCTATTTATAAAGAGCACAAACGCCTCTGACTGAATTACAGCTCTGAATTCAATGGGGGCACAGCTGACAAGGGAAGGCAAGAGAGGCCCAGCCGAGGTTTTCCAAAGTGGTTCCTGGAAACTGAGACTTAACATTTAATTCTGCAGCAAATGTGCTAAGGTGCAATAGTACATTTCAAGTGGGTGTCGACTTGGATAGGCGAAAAGCATGTTACTTCCACAGTGATTTTTTTTCAGCAGGAAGGAACCAAAAGTACACAGAGCTGTTTGTAATTTAGCAAGTACATGAAATTACAGCTCACAAACATACAGCACAGCCATATGTACTGTGCTCTGGAGGTCAAGGGAAAATGTCCTTGCTCTAGCAATGTATGTGTTCAGCTGATGCATCGTGAGAATTCTTTGCCTTCCTCGAATACATGGAACATGCAGGGACAGGGGTTTGATCCCCAGCCTGCTGTGCCAGCCCCGCCCCAGAGGCCCACTAAGATTGGGTGTGGTGGCAACCGCCTGTAATCACAGTGCTTGGGAGGCTGAAAAAACAGGAGGATCCCTATGAGTCCAATCTGTGTAGTGAGACCCAGTAAGCCCTGTATTATACATTAAAAAAAAAAAGGATAATAAATGAAGAGATCTGTGTTTAATATATGGTGTATGTGTTTGTGAGAACGAAAAAACACGAGAATGTGTTTCTGTATGAGAGAAAGCCTTCCATTCACCATTACCACATGGTTAAGCATTTTTAAATGCGTCTCAGTTCATAAGGCAACACTGCCTATAGATAACAAGAGCTATCAACAGACAGTACAGCAAATATCTGCTAAGACTACATGTCAGGACTGGAGGTACATAGCTCAGTGGTAGAACATTTGTTAAGCTTGCATAAGGCCCTGGGTTCAATCCCAGGCACCAAAAAGACATTTTCTTTGCACAACAATTTAGGCCCCATCAGGAAGTACACAAGTAATAAATTTCTAAATAGGTTTGAAGAAAAATCTCATTCTACTGGAAAGGAAGGGCATTTCAGAAATCCACACACAACAGTAAACTAGGAAACCACTTCGGAGACTGTTGTCAGTTCCTGTTCAGGATTAAGCATCATCATGAATATTTTTCAAACTTTCATCAGCTTCTACTCACCAGGGCATGAAACGATGATACAGAAAAGATCCCAAGGCGGCCCATCGCCACCTTCGTTGGACGGCTTGCAAAACCTAGCAGTCTCTTGGGGTTGGGTAGCTCCCCGCCCTGGAGACTAGCTAAATAACAGCGGAACCGGAACAGGTCCATTTGGAATTGTTCGAGATTCTGCTCCCAAACAAAGATCTACAGTAGTAAAAATATGAGACAAGGTGAGGAAAAGAAAAAGCAAATGTTAACAACTTCATCTTGTATAAACCTTACAAACCTGTATGCTACAAAGGTACGAATTATAATCCTGAAAGGGAAACAGTAGGTACCCTAAGTTTCTTAGCTATGTGTATTTTTTTGGCAAAGACATGTAGCCATGAATTCAGTATAAAAACAGAAAGCATATGACTAGTTACTCTGTGCTCCCAGGTATAGATGTGGGGAGACAGGAGGAGTCCTGTGGCTGAGATCCGGGCAGGGATTCCCAGTACCAGAGAATGGGCACGGCTTCCTAAAAGGTAGCATTTTATAAACAAAAGAAAAGTGAGGAGAACAAAAAGCAAATAGACCAAGAACTTTATAGAGAGATCAGGGCATAATACCAGATGGCTCGAAGTGGAAAACAAAAGATGGTAGGGACCCAGACACTGGAATACAGTTCCAAACATAGTATGTATCCATGACATTCCCTTATTAGAAGGAAAACAACACCTACCCACTGGTGTGATGATTAAGTTAGATAATGCAAGAATAGGTACGGGGTCTGGGACACAGTGAAGGCACCGTGACATTACTAATGATGCAGTTGATGAATAATACTCAGACTCTACCTTTTAACCTTGATTGAAAAGTACTGCATTAGCATAACTCATATCTCTAGCGTTGTTATTCACAACAGCCAAAAGGTAGAAATAGATCAAATGCCCATCAGCAAAGAGACAAATACCTTGGGGTGTGTATGTACAGTGGAATAACATCAGCCAAAAAACAGACATGAAGTAGGCACTAATATAGGGTGAAGTGTAAACAACCTCTAAAACAGTGTGCTACGTGAAAGGAGCCACACACAAAGGGCACATGTTATATAAGTTCATCCACAGGAAGGGACTTAAACAGGTAAATCATAAGGACCAGATGCCAGGGGCCAGGAAGAAAATGCTTGGCAGTTGTGGGGTTTCTTTTGGGGGTGAATGAAAATGTTTCAGAGCTAGAAAGAGGTGAGGGCTGGAGCACTGTGAAGGTACTGATTCCTACTGGACTGTTCACTTTAAAATGGTTTTAAATTGTGTGAATTTTGCCTCAAACAATAGAGCATACAGCGGTAGAATAGACAGAGGTATGCCAAAGGCCACAGGCTGACTCATGTCATTAGCTGGCCAATTATTTAAATACCATTCACTTACAAAATTATTTCATAAGCTTTAGGACAAAACTTTAAATCAGTATCAGGTAACTGTAAAATAAATGAGCAAAAGTAAACAAAAATCCCTATTGCATCTCTACTGAAAATGTATTTTTTCATTATTATCTAAACATTATAGTGTAACAGTTTTCTACATAATATTTCCATTGTATAAGACATCAAAAGTAATACAGATTTCAAACACAGGGGAAGATGTGTGTAAGCTACATGCAAACACCGCACCATTTTACATAAGAGATTTGTGCATCCTTTGATTTGGTATCCAGGGGGGGTCTTGGAGCCAATCCCACATGGATACCTAAGGAATGGCTGTATACATTTTTAAAAACCACAATTTACCTTTTCTAAATTTAGTGTTCTAAGTTTACTGGAGTCACAAATGAATCCCCCCAGAGCTGAGCTCAGGTCAACTGCACTCTCCAATCATAAATGTCATGTTGGAGGCTGCGAGGAGTCTGGGCAGCCACATCTGGGGAATAAAATTGCAGACTTCCTAATTACCCAGCTCCCCAGAATAGCACCCCATTGGTGGAAGCAGGAAGGCTCCTATTAGACTTCTGTCTTCCACTCAATGTTATCTTGTTCCCTTTTACTCGTAACAATCCACTGTGAACAAAGGGCGAAGGAAACTGACAGTCACAATAAAAAATTGAGCAGCCTGGATGACAGGTTGACGGGGAGATAAGAGATGACATTTCTCAACTCCGAGGCAGCAAAAATAATATATGTAAAGCCCTAACAAGTTTGCTGGGGTCTAAACATAGAAGAACGATTACCTGATCTAATATAGTTTTCTTCTTCTTTGAGTCAGTGACAGAAGACAGCTGCATTTCACCCATTTTCTTCATCTTCTCGTCCATATCAATCTTCTGTTCCAGTTTCTTGATCTCTGACTTGAGCAGCCGGAGCGTGTCTTCTTTGTGGTGGTGTCTTGCGACGGCAGCCGCACAGGCAGAGTGGATGGCGGTGATCCAGTTCTCCAACTCAGTCTGGCTGGTGGTCTGCTCAGGAAAAGAGTAAGAAGAAAGAGCCACAGCTTAGAAATGAGCAGTGCACTGCCAGCAAAGCAGAGCATTGAAGGTGGACACTCCTGGGTGAGGCTAACCTGACCTCTTCCTCTGGAGATTCAGTAAGTCTCAGGTCAATTAGCTTCAGGTCAGATCTCTACCTCCCTTCACTTAATGGACTTAACATAACTCACTTGTGTACCTGATGCTTCTACAAGGACAGCCTCATTTCCAGCCAAGATGGTTATAGTGAGGCAAAATCTAGTTTCCAAGGATGCATGATCAATTACATGGGGTGGCTATTGGCTGAGAGACATTACTGCCCAATGAACCACAGCAACTCATACCCAAGTGTCCTATTCCAATCTAAATGTCCTACTAGCCATGACAAAACTAGGAGTGAGGGGAAAGTTCAGGGGAACCAGCAGTGACACTGTCTTAGGGGATCCCATGGGTGGATCCATGAACAGCAGTCATTCAGCTGTGCTTTTTGCACTGAGTCAATGACCTGCTAGAATGGCAAAGATGATGATGGTGACAGCCACCAACTGACAGGTGACCTGTACGGGGGTTGGTATAAGTCTAAGAGCCTCTAAAAGGGAAAAAAAAAGAGCAATTTTAGAGAGACAGTGTACATGCAGTAACTTGCTATTAATGAATCTTGGGAGCTCAGTTAAGGAGTAAAGACATTAGGTTTTTGTAGATATTCCCTTAAATTCAGAGAAGTTTAATAAATGCTCAGAATTTAGCCCACTTAACCAAATGGTCTATTCCCAAGATAGTACTTAAGTAACTACTAATATTGTTTCATGCACAAAAACCTAATTTCTTTTTCTTTTATATATTATCTCAGTTTTCTAATTCCCTGGAGTGAGGGCTTATAAACAAAATTCTACTAATACAGCCCCATAATACATGACTCCATGCTAGGTGGCAACTAAAATTTTAGTTCAGAGACCACTATAGCAAACCTGTGTTTCTGAATCTCAGGAGCTTTGCTTCTACAAGGATCAGCCTAAAATATTAAAAACAGTATCTGCCAACAGAGACCTCACACTAGACAAACTAAACAATCTAACAGCTGTTACTTATATAAAAAAGAGTATTCACTGGTGCATAAAGAAAATTTCAACCACCTAGTCATCCTCATAAAGAGGAATCGGGTGACAAAGCATACAAAGTCACTTTGTGAGAAGATGGTAGGAAAAGGACAAAAGACAAAGACATTGGAAGTCACAGGTTAACACACTGGGAGGCTGAGGAATTTAGGGGAGAAAAGGCACCACAGGTCTGTATAGCAGACCCCTCTCTCACTCTGGAATTTGTTCAAATATTTAAAATATTTATTCCTCTTTGAAGGTTGTTATCTTAAACATTTTGCCCTACATACAGTGCTGATGTTACACAAGAAAAACCTGTGAAAGTTCCGGGTCCTCCCCCATAATGTGAACCACCAAGCGCACTCCCATCCAGGACAAGGCACAAGGGTGGGTCTTTGGATCTCTAAGATGTCAGCATGAGCAAGGATTTTATAAGGTACGGTTGTTCCTCCCTGTCTTCATTATTAGGGACAGAACCAAATTAAATGGAAAAACCAATCAAATAGATTATTTTCTTAAAAAGGGGGGGGAACCTCAAAACTTTCAGTTTTGGCAAATACCTGGAGCAACCAGAACTCTTGGAGTTCTGGTTTCAAGCAACAGTACTGTTAGGTGCTGTTGGCTTCCAGCTGTAAACAGGCTAACTGCCTTGGAAAGCCATTAGCCACAGTCTACTGAAGTTGAATATATATGCATTTGCATACTGAGACCCACTAAATGCACTCAAGACACACACCCAACAAACACACATTAACATGCTCACGAGAATTAATGGAACTGAATGTGCCCAGTGCCATAATTTATGATGGGCAAACACTGGGAATTTTCTAGATACCAGGCAGTATGGAAAACTATACTGCAGAATCACGCAACATAACACAATACTGCAAAGAGAAAGAAGGCTCTGAGACTTCATACTGCCACTCAGATAAATAAGTGGAAGAAAGGAGCCTGCCACTCAAGAGGGACCAGACAGCAGTGACTACTCCAACTAACAACATAGTAAACACCTTGCCAATGTTCCCCCCACAATGCTTGCCCTCACTTCAAACACACTTAGCCTGGCATTCTTGGCCCATTCTGTGGGCCAAGCCTCTTTTCTGAGTCTTTTCTGAGTCTTCTCATGGTTACCTCAATGTCCTGAATGGATTGAACACATTTATAGCAATTTCTACCAAATAAAAACATTGCACTGTGTCCTTATCCACCTTGTTCACCAGATTTGGCTCCAGGTGATTTCTTCCTCAAAGTCAAAATGTCCACGAAACACAAACATTTACATATTCAAGGGCTGGGGAGCTAGCTCAGCGGTCTAAGCACCTGACTGGCAAGTGCAAGGACCTAGGTTTGATCCCTGGTACCATGTGCCAGCCACCGAAACTGGGCATGATGGTGCATGCCTGCCATCCCAGTGCTAAGGAGGCTGAGACAGGAGGATCACTAAGAGTCCAGGCTGTATAGTGAGACCCTGTATCAAATAAATACATAAATAACTTTAAAAAGAATAAATCTTTTCAAGACACCGAGGCACCAGGACAATGCAACTAAAGACATTCCTGAAAGAGGACTTCCAGAAGTGCATCAGAAAGTGGCAAGAATGATGGGATGAGTATGCTCCAAGTAATGGAGAATATTTTGAGGAGGATGCATGGCAATGTATCTTTTACCACAGTAAGTTGTTCTCTTTATTGAAATAGTCACCATACCTTTGACCATATCCTGTGTGTGATAGGTTTCCATTTATATAAAACACAAACAATACAAAAACAAATCCACACTGTCAGAACTCAGGACAAGACTTCTTTGGTGGGCGCAGTGAAGAGAAAGAGCAAGGTGGGTCTCTCGGCCTTGAGCCGGGGGCTGGTTACACGAGTGCGAGTGCGCAACCTGGCTGTGCTGCTTGCCAAACACCACCACCATGTATACTGTTCTGTATGAATCTCACACTTTAATAGAAAGTTGCCTCAAAAAAATCCTTCCATAATACATTATCCTAATATTCAAGTATAATTTTTCTATACCCACCCTAAAAAATCATACTTCTTTTTTTTTTTTTTTTTTTTTTTTTTTGGTGGAACCGGGGATTGAACTCAGGACCCTGTGCTTGCCAGGCAAGCATTTATTCTACTGACCTATCTCCCCGGCCCTTCATATTCTATTTTTCATTAAAAACTTCCCCTACAGGACCACAAACAAGGTTCAAAAAAAAAAGCATGATTGTTTTGTCATCATTTCTTTGTCCTCCAATGTACCCGGCAACACTTGATAAACTGCTGAATCCTTGACCCTACCTGAGCTTTTGCTTTGTAGGCAGAGCTTAGGCGAAATGAGGAGCTTTTAGACTGGAGAGAGCTGCTGCTTTCCCCAACATAAAGGACAACATGAGGCATTCAGATGCCACCATGGCAGAGCCAGACAGCATCACCAAGGACAGGGCCTGTGTCCTGAACCCACCTCTGGCTCTCAACCCTCGGCAGGCTTCCGGTCTATTTCCGTGAAGTCAACCTCTCCATCTCCACCTTGGATACACCCCTTCACTCCCAATCCTCCATGCCTAATTTACACTTACAACCTTGATGTCATGCCTCAGTAACAGATGGAAAGACCTCCAACTCTTGATAGCAAACTCTGCTAAATGCCTGCCATGGATCACAAGCTTAAATAGAAATGTTCACATGGAGTAGTCCCAGGTGACCCAATTTACAGATGGCAAAATGAAAGCTTAGAGAAACTCAGATGGACAGAGTAATTTACTCTAAATACCAATATCTCTACCAAGCCTGTATTTTTAAAATGTTACATTTTGTATTTTTATTTTCTATTAGGACACACAGATCCTGACCTCTGAGCTCTTTCAGTTGCTCTACACGCCTAGCTACAGGGTCATCACTGAGACTGTGTTTTCTGAGGTCTCATCACTCATGAGCACGGAGGAAAGAAACCTCCCTGAACCCTCTGAAGCAAGCATGGCCACTCACTTGGGTTTGGCCAATGAAAGGTGATGAGGACACACAACATGTTATCACTACTCCACAAACACCTGGCTCACTACACAGGCTTCATCTAGAGACCTAAATGTGTGCCATGACAGAGCACGTCTCAGACGAGCTGCCAAGATGCTTATGATGAGTGCAGACCTCAGGGCCAATCTCCACCAGACACAGCAGGAATGAGGAGGCACATTAAGCCACTGAGCTTTGAGCACTGTTCCTTACGACAGCTTAATCTGGCCTGGCCTGACTGATACAGCCAAGTTCCAAAGCAAAACAGGTGATGCTTTAAAAATAAGGGAGTGTATGATACCCTTCTAACTCAAGAAAGGTCACAATCCTATTTTTCTGTAGAACGACAACCTCTTGCTCTCTTTACATAATTAGAGAAACCACCTTCTACCTCCTTCGAGTCTCTCTGCCAAACTCAACCAAGGGCAACAGAGTCTGTCCTGATGTCAGAGAGGCGACGTTTATCTCTCATTTAAGAAATGGAAAAAAGCTGATGTCATCTGCGGTCAAGCATCCTATGAAAGTTGCACATCTAACTTAGGCACGGGAGTTTTCCAGGAACTTTTTTGTTTAAAAGAAAGGCAGAGGGTGATTACAAGAGGGTGGGCTTAGGAGGAACACAGCACTCTCGAATAGGGTCCACAGATCTGGCTTTGCAAGATGAAACAGCGTTCTGTAGATGGATGGTGACAACTGTGGCGCGCTAAAGCAAATTTGCCTTAATACTAGTATCCTCAAACTGTGCATGTAAGCACAATTAAGACAGCAAGTTTTATGTTCTGTATTGTACAACTACTTGAGAAAGACTAATTAGAATTGAAACACTTACTAAAAGAAATTAAAGACCAGCCCTCAAAAGCTAGAGAATCATACACCATACAGAAATGTGTGGTGACAGCTTCATGAAAAATTTAGCCACCAGACCTTTTAGCATGAAGCACATCAGCCCTCCAAACTCTCCTAAAGCCTGTCAGCGACTGAAGGAATGTCATTAGAAGGAGTCTGTGCTCCTGCTGTCCTGTCTAAATAAAACAGCAGTCCCTGACATTCTCTATCATTAAGCCAAATCAATTTCTAAGAAGCACAGTTCACTAAGTGACGTTTTCAGCAAAGTTTGTCCTTTGCTGTGGAGCTGGCTGTGGCGGGAGAAGGAGGGAAAACTTGACAGCAATCTGGGGAAATCTGGGGAGCAAGGGAAAGTCTTGAAACATCTCAGGAGGCTGCAGGCCAAACAGGTCAGAGCCGATCAGAGCAGACCACCAACGCGAGGGGTTGCGTTCCGGGTAGCCTCTTCTCACACCAAGAAAGACATGTTCAAGCCACCAACCTTGCATGTGCTTTCTAAACCGAGCCAGTTCAGTTAAGAAAGATCCCTCGGTCTGGATCCAATGTCACAAAGGAAGGAAGGAGAGACCACCTAGCAGTGCCCTGTTGATACCCTTACCACTCATCACCTTCCATTACACAAACGAGAGAGGACGGGTAGTGAGAGTGAGCGTTGTGATTCTTCCTTTGCCTGCCGGGGAGGCTATGAATACTGTATGAAGACAGTGAGGGAAAAGAGCAAAGTTCTTGCCAACACAGGAACACAATCAGCCGAAACTGCACTCTACATAAGAAGAGCCCCTTTGAGCATGACGTTCTGGCAAAGCCTGGGTTCACTCCGCACTTATACTTCTAGCTTCGATTACCAACTCTGTGGTGGACTCTCAGTGATTTCGCATAATCAGTGGTTTACATGAGCGGCAAGAAAGGGGAGATCATTACAAACAGGAGAAATATTAGAGAACCAGGGATCTGGGAAACTGGCGCAAGAATAACTGCAAAGTGGGTTGAACTTAAAGGACAAGAAAAGGATGAATAAAGTTACCCATTTTTAAGAGGTTAGAAGGAAATGATGTTCCTGAGGGAATTGTCCAGAGACCTGTTCTATTTCTACAGTTTAAGAGTTATACTTATTCAACCTTTAACTAAATGACCTTTCATCCAACCACATGATCTCCTTCCTTTTCATTTCTGTGGTTCTGGGGATAGAACTCAGGGCCTTCACACTGAATGATATCCTCAATCCTTTTTTTTTTTTTTAATTTTGAGATAGTAGACAACAAAGAGAGGGCAAGGAGAAAAGCTAGGAAACGTGATGGGGCAAAGCCATACATTTATATGCACAAGATGGTTAAGGCAACGATCCTAAAAATCTCAAGCAGGTTTTTTTTTTTACATTTTTTTTTATTTGTTTATTTATTTTTTTTGTGTGTGGCCAGTTCAGCCCACCAGGGGGCAGGGCTGGCTGGCATGTGGTGCTGGGGGATTGAACCACAGTCCCTGTGCTTTGCTTTGCTTAGCTTAGCTTGTTCTAAGTAGGTGCTTTAGACCACTGGGCCATCTCACCAGCCCTCAAGCAGGTTTTTGAAACTAGCTGCTAATTGGTAGGATTCTCACCCTGACTAACTATATATGCTGACCTGTGAATTAAGCAACTGCACTGAAGACAGCCATGTGTAATACTGGGGTCATGTTTGGAATGCCTATCATTCTGGTCTTCTAAATACATACTGCTTGTCATGTCATACCAATTATTGCCATACTGTTTCTCAAGTCAATGCTTGTTTTAAAAAAAGTAATAAATGAAAACAAGAGACAAGAAAAAAAAATGTCATAGGACTGTCCTGCTACAATGCTGGACATGGTTAGATTTCTAAATTTCTCTGTAAAAATATGTAATTGTTCCTATTTTTATTGAGGTCTTTTTTTTTTTTTGTCTCAGATGGCTGTCCACATTAAGATTCTTATGTGATTCAAAATTTTAAGTGACTAAGTAACACTAAACAACTGAACAAATGATTCCTAATAAAGGATTTGGTCATTAATTTACATGTAGAAACCATGTATTTTAATCCAATGCAGACTTCTCTGATATCATAATG
>NW_004524801.1:3022218-3023301 GCF_000260255.1 Octodon degus | reverse complement strand
CTGGACTATATTGGATTGTTCTGCTGAATTCATGTTCCTACAATATTTAAATGGCAATGGAATACCCATCTCTAACAAAACTAAACAATAAAAGGGGATACAAATGAAGGACCATTTTGTAACTGTATATAGAAAACAGGATAGATATACAGCTACTTTCTCTTAATTCAATGAGAAGAAAGATTTGCACTAATAGTGTTTGGACAAGATATCATGTCTGCATCTTGTACTATGAATAAACATTATGAAGACAACAATATGCAATGTATTAATTATTGAAACTGTCCAACTAATCAGTTAATTTTGAAACTGTCTCATTGCTATCTGTTTCTCAATAAGATTAATAAAAAAAAAAAAAAACTTGAGACAGGATCTTACTATTTTAATAAGTTGCTATTTTGGCCAAGCTGGCCATTAATTCTCAACCTGCCTCCCTCTTCCAAAGTGCTGCATTACCAAGAGCACATATACTTGGCTAAGTGATCAGTTTTCCTATCTGTAAAGAGCACTTAACCTGAGGTTCCCTTCCCAACTCAAGAGAGCCATCCATGCAGCCCCATCCTCAGCTCACCACTCCTCCCTTAACCCCAGAACCATTCTTTGAAGAAAAAGAGAAACTCCAGAATCCAGAAGTCACCATAGAAGATGGAGCTGTTCACTACAAATGAGAATGAATGGAAACCTGCTCAATGAATACGAAGGTGAAGATTCATCTCTGGCCAAGTTGAACAGGCCAAGGAAAGGCCAGCAAACACTGTTTATGGCAGTCTTCAACATTGATTACAATTTAAGAATCCTCAGCAGTTGACCATGTGCGCAGATGTGGCCAAACACGTCTAAAAAGAATCCATCTAAAAGCTCCTAGTAGACTCAGTCCTAGCCCAGGTCCGGTGAGTGTGTGGAGAGCTTCCTGCTACCCTGCGCCAGCGGGACCAGTCCCAGCCCAGGCAAAGCATGGGCCGGACCCTCTTCCGCGCCCTCGGGCAGCCCCCCACCACTCCGCCATACGTCCCCACCCCTCCCGCCCAGTAGGAATTTCTGCGTACTTCCGGGAATCCCCAGGCCCAGTCCTAGCCCAGGTCC
>NW_004524801.1:2978391-3014550 GCF_000260255.1 Octodon degus | reverse complement strand
GAATGATTTGTTCTAATGGTGTCTGTAAATAGGATCTCAAGTCCGCATCTTGTACAGCAATTAACCACTAAGAAGAATATATGCAGTGTGTAAGTTATTGAAATGGTCCTACCGATTTGATTTGAAACTGTCTCATTGCTATCTGTTTATCAATAAAACTTTGAAAATAAAAGAAAAGGTATCAAGTTTCATTACCAGTTAACTCCTTAGGCATTATTTGGACACTGAAATAGAAGTAAAGTTATGGTAGACAAAGGTTCAAGAAGAAGGAGGCTGGTAAACAGTGAAAAAGTAAAATTCAAGCTCCCACATAAAACAATATTTAATAAACTACTGTCATTCAACTATCTAAATAAATAAATAAATAAATAAAAATAAAAGCTCCTAGTAGTTGATGAGAGTGTCTAGCGTGAAAGGCAGAGGCAAACACAGGCACAAAGAAATGTATCAGAGAAGAGAAGCAAGGCCTAAAGTGGAGAAAGTGCCGCTAAATCTACAAAGTCTCCAGAGAAGCAAGATAATCTGCAACTAAGAACAAATAATGAAGAAGAAATGAGATTAAAAAAGAAAACAAAGAGAGGGAAAAGGGAAAGAAAAGAAGAGTGGAAAAAGCAAAGCAAAGAAAAAGGGAAGGGACATGGAGGGAAAGAAAGATTTTAGGAATTACAAAAAACAGTAAGCACAGTTAAAAATCCAATAAAAGCCAAGCTGCCATGAAGGATCACAGTATCACTAATAAGGAAATCACTCCAAGTCCTTCAAATATGAAAACACAATAAAGCAGACCTTAGAATATGAGAAATGAGAATGTAAATAAAAAATAAGTAAGCATCATTATTCAAATAAAAGAACAAAGACATGCTCAAACATATCGAGTTTTAAGAAGTAATTGTATTTTTTACCATCATGAAACCATAAAGAGTTTGTTTTTTAAAAAGAAACTCTTGAGACCATGGAATCTAAGAAAGTGGGTCAGAGGTGGCCAAGGAGATCCCAAGTGGCTGCTACAAAGGAGGTCTGGGGGATACCCCCAGCTTCATGGGAGCAGGGAACAGAGGGTCAGGGGACCAGCTTCAAGGGAAACAGCTTAACACTTCAAAGATTCAGAAAATATCACTGTGACATCACCAGGGAACTGACCAAGCTGAGCCAGGAAAAAGACAACAAAGAAGAAAAGGGAGAATGCAATGATAACTACAGAAAAACACAAACAAGAAACTGCTCCAGAACAAAAAGAAAATCATGATATACTACTTCACTTTGGATCATCATAGTTACACAGTGACATTAACTACTGATCTAACTGTATAGAAAAGTGAAGTAGCAGAACTTACGCTTAATACAGCCAAACATCCTGCTCTCATTAAAAAGTCAGTGCAATAATCTCCCTTATCTCTGCAGAAAACATGACCTAAGACCCCCACAGATACCTAAAACCAAACTATACTGAATCATATCCACAAATGTTGTTTCTTACACATTCATACCAAAAATAAACTTATCAACTATGCACAGTAAAAGAGTCACAGCAATAACTACTAGTAAAATACATTCTAACTACATATTTATAGTCATTTATATCCTGAGAATTATATTGCAGCACAGGCAATTAACACCATGGAAAGCAAAAGTGCAGGTAATGGGGGACTAGTGTAGTCAATGCCTAAAATCTTTTAAATAAATAACAGTATAAGCTTATTAATGAGACGAGGGCAAAAACACAAGCAAAGAAAAAACCCAACTAAAACAGCGTAGTACAGTTACTTCTGGGAGCAGAATGGAGAGAGACCTTCACTAATAGCCTTTTAAGATGAACCGAATTCTTTTAAAGGGTGTGTATATTGATTTAATACAAATTTAAAATGAGGTAGAAGGGAAGACAAATACATGGAGTAGCACATTATCTGCATAAGAGCTAATGGCGCATAAACTGCACAGCAATACGCAGCTCAGCCGCAAGTAAACCACTTATGGTTGGCACATGAGTAGTTTCCCCTGGAAGAGGTGAAAAGCTTTGCCCTCTGGGCAGTGCTGTTGGGAAGGGCCATGGACCTTCAGAGGAAGAGCCTAGTGAGCGGCCCTCGGTGGAGAGGAACCTGCAGGGACTCTGGGGCCTGCCCACCACCTCTCTTGCTCTGCTTTCTGGCCCAGGATGTGAGCCCTCCTCCCTCCAGTATGTACTTCTGTCATGATCTGCTGTCTTTGCCAGAAACTTAAAGCAACGGACTTCAACTTCCAAAGCCACAAGATGAGTACTAAAAACCTTCTTTTCTTCCTATGTATCCTGTGTCAAGTATGTTGTTACAGTAGTGGAAAGTAGACTACACATGTGGGAAAACCTAACAAGATCAGTCCATGCAACTGATTTCTAACCCTGTCTATTCATTTTGTATAGCATCAACCTATGGCACATAAGTACCCATTAGGAGGAAGATAAGTGGGATTCTGTCCAGGCTTTGTACCTCCAAAGGCCCAATAATTTGGACTGCTTGCTTTATAATTTTCAGTATCCCTTCTGAGGCTTGAAGGTAGGTTCTTCCCCATGGAAAATCATGTAGAAGCTAATTTTCTAGTGTGGCAGGGTTGGGAAGTGAAATCTAGTAGGAAATTCTGTGGGCCATGGAATTGAGTGGATTAACACCTTTGTGGTATGTGTGAATACTCGCTCTCATAGGCCTGGACCACTTACCATGAGAGTGCATTATTATAAAGGAAGCCCATTCTACGTGTTCTCCCTTTTGCATGTGCCTATTTGCCATTCCAATTTTCACCATTAAATGAATTGGTTTGAAGCCCTTAGCCAAATGGGGCACATGCAGTGTCCTGCTCTTGGATTTCACAGATACCCAAATCATGAACCAAAACAAACCTCTCTTCTATATAAGTTACCCAGCCTCAAATACTCTGTTATAGCAACAAACAGTGGGCAAAAGACACCCCCCCCCCCTGCCTAGAAAGGACAGATTTCTGGAGAGGTCCCTATATCATCTCTCCTGTTTGGGAGCTTTCTGATCCTGTATTCCACATATGAGGCCAATTAGGTACTCTAACTTATGGGCATGTCTCTGTGACTAGTGAGTTACTCCCCTGTTAAGTCGTGTGGCACTGCTTGCACAAAACTAAGAATGGTCTAGGAAAGTGGGGCTGATAAGCCCCTCTATATGAGTCCATTCTTTATATAGATAAGGACTCAAGTAGCAAATATTTGACTAGGGCTCAGTTCTACACATCCTCCTATATAACAAACTGGTCTATGCAAAAATCAAGGTTCAATATTTCTCATGTGGCTAGCCAGGAACAGGGATTCATCCATGGCACTGAGAAAACAGGTCTTGGTTGCAGACTAAGTAAACACATAAGTCAAGAAGAAGGAAAACCTCACAGGCAACTCGCCATAGCTACAGACAACATGAAGTTCAGAGAGATACAAACACCAGGGAAGAGCACAGTAGGATCCAAAACCACCCCAACACATTCACCAAGAGGACAAAATCCATAAGGAAAACATTTCAAAGGAACACATTCATTTGGAGTTTGGAGAAAAAATATTTAATATAAGCCTGGAAATTCCTGTTGGGTAAGAGTGGATGGTGGGGGTTGAAAGCACCACAAGTTCAGTATGAGTCAACGGAATGATGTGGCTTCTGATAAAGGAACTGCCACAAGTGTTATAGAAGAAATCAGTACATCGAGAGCCCACTGTAGGAGGACAAGCACCAGCTCAGGAAGGATGACTCAGGAACCTCAGGCCAGAGACTCCAAAGAGGAGATAGGGCCAGAAGTAAACAAAAGCTGTATTTTGAGCATTTAAAAGGCTTCTGGAAAGATAAGCGGAAGACTGGCACTAGAGTCTGGAGGTGAACTGGAAAACAGCAAGAGTCCTCAGAAAGAATGTAAGACTTCAACACAACAGGCATGTTATGGTACTTAGGGCTAACAAATCTAGCAGATGGCTATGAAACTGGTAGCTCTCAGGGATGGGAGAAGGGGTCAGCAGGAAGGCTAACATGCTAGCCAGGGTCCTGCAACAATGCTGCCCATCCCGCAAGGAAGGCTGGACTTTAGGCTGCTCTTCTACCAACCACATTGATGCTACTTTGTGAAAGGTGATTTCCCGCTTTCCCCAATATGGCTGCCCTTCTCCTGGCCGTCTCCTAAGGTGTTTCCTCAAGGCTGACAGATTTCAGAACTTTGGATGAAACTCAAAACCTGAGACATTTCACAGGGAAGCCGTGCTCAACTTGTGTAAAGATAAATACTTAACAAGGGCACCAAAAATTAGACTCTTTTTATTACTAAAATGGTGATTATTACTAACATTTATCAGACATCTGTTATCTATCAGACATTTAATCTGCAACTCAACACAATGGTACACACACTATGTTTTTTTTAGTCTCCTTTTGTATCGACTCAAATACACTCACTAGTACAAGTGATTTTCAAATTACACTTTCTGTGGAAGGAAAGACACCTCCTAGAGATAATACTTTTTATACTCCCTTAGATATAGAACTATATCTAGTTTTCCACTCAATCAGGCTGCTTCCTTATTCTGTTCCATAGCTATGTTCCCGAGGCATTTGACACAGAATTAAAAACCAATATCAGGATACATCTGGAAGTCATGGAGCTTTGTAGAATAGTGACATCCACCAGTAAAGGAAGAATGAAGGCCCAACAGGAAATTGTACTTTGTAGGTGGTAGGTGCTGTCTCTCTGGCTCCAAGTTGGAGGAAAGAACTGTTGTCATTTCAATGCAAGAGCTACAGCTTCACCTTATGCAGACAACATAAAACTTGTTCTACACAAGCTGTTCCAACGTTCATGCTGTTCCCACCCCCAGCCAGAACACAAAACCCCTTTTCTACTTTGGCTGGAAACATGAACCTCCTCCTTTCCAAGGACAAATCTGTGGGTATCTGAGCAACAGCATCGAGTCGGCAGCATACAGGGCCCCGTAAACTGTGTGCCCTGAATTGAGCCCGGGGGCAGAAATAACCTACAAATTATTTCCATAATCATGGTTGATCTCTCTTCCTTAACCTCACCCCCTACACACACAGGTTTCTTTCAAATTCGGCCCCTCTAGAGTTATGTGGATTACAATAAGTAGAAGGCAGAAAATGCCTTCATGGATCCTGAACAGCAGTAATTTCCTCTGAAAAGGTTCATTCTGTGCTTTATCCCACATAAATAGCATAAAAATTTCCCATAAAAGAAGACATAGAGGTCTGCTTGAATAAGGTCTTATGTTGCCACAAAAGAATTCTACATAATGTGACCTATTGGATATTTAGAATCTTAGTAGCAATTTTATGGTCCTGAAAGTCCTTTGAAAAGGAATTCCTACCAGAGAGGTGAGTACAGGGGAGGGAGCATGTAGGTCAGATAATCATACAACCTGGAGAGCTGAACAAGGCAAAAATGGTCAAAATCAGGTTACAATTCAAAAATATTTCCAACTAGTTTAATATAAAAAAATAAGAAAAAAGTTGGATACTTTTCATTACACCCACTGGGTTTTGTCCCTGTCCTCTTCAGAATCAACAGAAACACTGGTAAGATAAATAATGTCTCTGACAAAAGGAGACTTTGGGAAAAGACCGGTTTAAGCCCAATCCTGACATTCAGTGATTGTGTGACTCACTATGCAATCCTCAGCTTCAGCAAGTGGGGGACACAATCCACATCACTGTGGTAAATATGGATGTACAACCAAGTCATCACTGTTCTAAGAACTAAACGTTGAGCGCCCCCCCCCAGGAAACACTGCCAAGGTGGTGGCATACAGAGAGGGTGCAGCCGAAGACAGCTGCTGATGCCACCGTAGTGTTGCTGCTGATAAACCAGGCAGGCATGTCTTCACGTGCAAAATTTTCAAATAATAGATAAAAGCTAGCCCAAATGCAGAAAAACAGCAGTTTGTAAGGTATATACAGGAATATTTTCATGATCTTAATCATACATGTTTTTAAATCAAAGAATGCAATTTATTAAGAACTTAATGGACAGAAGAAATACAAGCCCATCTTGGCCAGCAGCAACACAGGATTCCTGGATTAGAGATAAGAGGAAGGCATTTATGTGCTACACTAGACAAAGGTATGCATGTGGACTTTGTCAAGAACTATGAATGCATCAGAGGTCAGATAAAAGACAAGCCGGGTACCATCAGGGCCTGGCTCCAGGTGCTCAGCTGACTGCTCTCTTCAGGGCTTTACGAGGCAGGGCTTGGAATGCAAGCAAGGATCATCTGGTGGGCAAGATGGCGGTGAACACCCAGGTGCAAAGCTAAGCGAGTCTAAGGTTTCCTCCCTTAAATGCACTGACATACTTATTTAACAAATTCACTTTACATTGATGGTAAATATTAAACTAGAACTTATGGCTAAACTATTATATATTTTTCTTCCTTAGATTTATTACAATACACAAAGTATAACCTAGTAGGAAGACTTGAGAAACAAAACTACACTAAGATAAAGTTTTACTACACACACAAAAGTACAGACTGGAAAAAGAAACCATGAATATAATAAAAGGGAATATAAAAATACATGAGGAACCACCATTAATCATGGAGAAAAACCCAATGGAAAAAAGTATTTCACAAAAGTGAATGATACTGCAAGTCATCTAACATAGGTAAATTTGCTGAACATCACACTAAAAGCTTGGGGGAGGTGCTCACAACACCAATGGCTGCTGAGGCTAGGGAACAAGTAGAATTCTCCTAGACTGCTGAAAGCAGTATAGATTATTTTAATCATTTTGGAAATGGTTTGACCACACCTACTAAGCCTGAACATGTGCCTAGACTGAGATCTGGCAATGCAATTCCAAGGCACATACCCATCTGTTATGGTTTGTGTCTAGTTGTCCCCCCAAAGCCTCATGCAGTCATGGGGTGAGGACTTCTAGAGTTTGTGTTAACTCATGATCCACTGGGATTATGTGTGATCCAAGGCTGGGATTATGGGTCTTAGTACTGCTGGGATTACCCACAGGTGGGTAAGTACTGGGAAGTACCCATAGGTGTGAGTACTTCCCCTACCCTGGGGCAGGCAGTTTGCATTACAATGTAAGGTGGGAAGAGAAGCCAGCTGCTTGAGCTGCTGCTACCCCTCCCTTGCGCTCTTGCTCTTTGCCACCACCGTGAAAGGTTGCCCTCTGCTATGTGCTGCTCTGCGTTGGACCCAGCTGAGTATGGACTGAAACCTCCAGTAACTGTGAGCTAAATAAACCTTTCCTTCCTTCATTTCGAGTGTCGGGTATTTGTCCCAGCAACGAGAGAAGAGTAACTAAAACACCATCAGAAATATGGACACACGTACCCTGAGAGCAGGTACAAGCAGCAACACTGCTCTTGATTCCCCCTGCCTGGAAACAAGCCAAGTACACCAACAGAAAGGCTGCCACACATCCAATCGGACGGAGACTGGCTCAGCTGGTGCCTGACATCCTGGAGATATTATTGAACGTGTCAAGTCTCTAAAGTTCCTTGCAAAAGCCACTGGCTTAGTGGGAGAGGAAGGACCTCCAAAAATCATTTCCTCACAAAAGCAAGGAAACCAACACTTTGTAAGGTACACAGAAGGCTACCTTTAGGGCTTTGGGTCATGCACATTTTAGAAATAGGATACATAAAGTATGATCTATGAAAGAGAAAAGCTTGCCAATATTTCAAAATCAACTTTTTCTGTATGGCAGTCCTATAACAATCTACAGTGTATTTATTAAACAGGAATGGTCAAGTCTTGATAAAAGCAGCAAATTTCACTTCATCTTAACGTGTCCTATTACTATCTCCATCTCCCCATCTCCATAATCCCATGGAAACCAGTAGCCTAGCAACCACTGGTCCCAAGGCTCTATGGAAACAGAGGTAAGAGCTAACACAGAGCTGCGAACTGGCTGCCTGAGCACTGGAGATGTGCTTCCACCTGTACCTGTCTGTCTTTGGAAGAGAACGGGAGATTTACTGCTTCAGCCAGCCACTACTGAGCTAGCTGAGCAAAGACTTCACTGGGCACACATGAGAAAACACAAAGATTTTCCAGATTTCAGGAAGTCACTGCAAAAAGATCTAGAAGTAAAAACCATGAACAACCACAACAAATTCTGGAGGATGGGGCTGAGTCTGCTTGTAAGAGCTGCCATTCTAAATAACAGGGTATGTTCATCACATATTTTAAAAATAAGATGCACAAAGTAGGTCCTATTAGGGAAGACCTGAGAAGACACCAAAATAAGAAGTTTCCCAACAACAAAGAACACCTTTAACAGATCTTCTGCACATGGGAAGGAAATCAAGAGATAAGGGAGGAAGACAGGAACAAAAGGGTCAACATGTGTCATGTGTGTGTAGCAAATACAATCAAAGTAGTCGCTATTATGGCAAACATGTACTAGGAAATAAAACAAGTTGCCACTTTCTAGTATTTTGAACATCCCATCATCTACAGAAAGGCAAGGGATATGCAGAGAAACAGTAAAGGGCAGGCTATACACAGGAAATGATGTTTGTTTAGGTGCACCCAGAAGTGGAGTGTGCTAGACAGTGACTTTAAGTCAACTGTTTTGGGTCTATACAAAGAACTAAGAGAAATCATGTCTAAAGAAGTAAGCAGGAAAGTGATGAGAGTGATATCGCACCCTATAGACAATACAAATAAGGAAAATAAATTTTTTTCAAAACAACATATAAATTCTAGGCTTAAAATGTAAAACAGCCAGAAGGACAGAAGGGCTCAAAAATAGATGTGAGCTGGCAAAAAATGGAATCAATGAACTTATGGTAGCTTAACTGAGCTTCTACTATTTAAGCTCTAGAACAGGAAGAAAAAAAAAAAAAAAGAATAAAGAGAAAAGAGCAGAATCTGAGACCTGTAGGACACTCTTAAGCAAACAAATGTAAACCCAATAGACGTCAGAGGGATAAAAGAGAAAAATGGCAGGAAGACTAAGAGATACCTGAAAACTTCACACACACACACACACACACACACACACACACACACACCCCTACATATTCAAGAAGCAAAAGAACCCCAAATAGAATAAATTCAGAGACTGATACCTCCATACAACATAATCAAGCTGTGTAGAGACAGGACAAAACCTTCCAGAAAGCAAAGCGATTCACCATGTAATAGGACTCGTATATGAATAACAACTAATTTCTTGTCAGCATCTATGATGGCTGGAAAACAATGAGACAATATAGTCAAAAAAAAGTGCAAGCAGATGATCAATCAAAGATACTGTCCTCAGCCAGGCTTTCCTAAAAAAAAGAAGAAGAAAGAAAGAAAGAAAGAAAGAAAGAAAGAAAGAAAGAAAGAAAGAAAGAAAGAAAGAAAGAGCAACTAAGTCATTCCCACATAATGTCCTGACTTGGATGACAAAAGTCACATTCATCCTATTCAGTTAGCAGGCTGATGTGTATATATGGGTGGAAGGTACCTTACGCCAGGACTGAAATTTCCATTCCTTCTCTGGGTTGATGGTTACGTACTTACTTCATGACAGTTCACTGAATAATTAGTGTCGTGAGCACTCATTTTTTTCTGTGTGTTTTACTCACAAATTTTTTAAAGCAGGTACTTGTGTTTGAACAAACAAAATTATCACTTTATAACAAATTACCCAAGCAGTTGTGGCCAAAGCCACACCTTGGTCAAATAAACTATTTCTTTCTCTTATGTTTTCTTTTTAATCTTTCATTAATTAATTAAGTCATTTATTTATTTATTTGGTATGGGGTTTGCTATACAGCTTGGACTCGAGTGATCTTTCTGTCTCAGCCTCCCCAGCACTGGGGTTACAGGTATGTGCCGCCACACTTGGTTTTGGTGGGCGATACTGTACACCCAGGGTTCCAGGACCTGTACAACATGCTATATTAGAGATGGAACCTGGGTCCTTATGCTTGCCAGGTAGGCACTTAGACCACTGAACTATCCCCTGAAAGACCCCAGGCCTTTCTCCTATGTGATTATTTTTATTTTGATTCTCTTCTTGCACGGAAAGTTTTCACTGTCCATTTCACACAATTTGTCCCTTTTCTTCCTTAATATTCACTGCACGTTCTTGCAACACTATAAAGATACTCTCATCCCTGTCCCACCACTAGAATGTGAATAATTTTAAAAGATGGAACTCTGTCAGAAGACATCCTTAAAAAAATAGAGTGTGCATAGAAAATACAGAGCACTGAATAATGGTTCAAAGAATTAATTTAGTAATAGAATAAAGAAAGCAAGTCTTCTTAACTAAAACCACAATTTACAGGATATATTACAACTGAGCAAATTCAAAACATCTGCTATAAAAGCAAATGTTAATTCTAAAGCAGTGAAGTCTTTTTAAATCAATTAATAGTCAAACTTTAATAAGAGTGATAGGTAGGGGCCGGGGAAATCATTCAGTGGAATAAGTGCTTGCCTAGCAAGTGCAAGGCTTTGAATTCAATCCCTGGTACCATGCAAAAAAAAAAAAAAAAAAAAAAAAGAAAGAAAAAGAAAAAAAAGAATGATAGGTAGAAAGTTCTAAGATGAAACTGTGAACCTATTTAGGGACAGCCAGTATTTTCTGGGATGTTGCTATTTTACTTTATGATTAATATTAGAAGAGAACATATTATGAGAAAAAAAAAAATGACAGCTCCAATCATGTCTAAATTAAGGATCGCACGATTCCTTTCTAAAGTGCTACACAAATGGAACTGAAACTACACTGACAAATCCTTCAACCCACAGCAAACACAATCAGTTTCCCAAATCCAATTTGTAATCCCACTCAGCCTCCACTCCAAAACCCTTAGGCAGAAGCCTTCATTTTTGCACCTCATTACAGATGTTTACTTTGCTGTTCATCGTTTTTGTGACTACAATGAGCAACAGATAAATCCCATCATGAAAATGGAAACAAAAAAGAGCAGGGTACAAAAACAAGAGAGGATGCTGTCTCATTCAAGCATTAGAAACACCCAAGGAAGGAAACGCCCAACAAACCTGAAAGAGGAAGGCATCACCCAGTGAGTTGCTGAGGCAGAAGACAAAGTCCTTCTTGGGGTGCTCAGGCACGGCCTGCACGATGCTGTTTTCTACCCAGACGGCATGCTTGGGGATGCTGTTGTGGTCTATCCCAGACCTGCCGTCGCTCTCGTAGAAGAAGAGCGTGCACCCTAGAGAAACAGAAAGGGAGTCAGCACTTGGCACTTCATTGGTAATAAGCCTGTAGTAGAAGTCGGCACTCGGCACAGGAAAGGGCCAGAGATGAAAGCACAGGGAACCAAGGGGAAGGAAAATGGGGTTACACTTGCACCAAGCTCTTGGATTTGCCTACAGAATGGGAAAGCTCTTAAATCACAGCCTAAGTTAACAAAACCTTCTATTACTGCAAAGATTTAAAACATCATCCAAAGTTACATGTATTCAGAGTGGGACTTTAGGAAGGTGACTGCATTATGGGGTGCTTATGCTAATCGGTGTGCCAAGCCACTGACGAGTTCCTGGCTGAGGCACAGTTAGAAGGCAGGGCCTGGCTGAAGGTGGGTCATGGAGCAGGATCTGGATGGACGTAGACTTGTCCCCCATCCACCCCCTCGCTCCGCTTCCTGTCTGCCATGGGGTAAGGCTTTCTCCTGTCCTATCCTTGCACCTTGCCATTTCTGACATAAAGCCCACAGACTTGTGGACGAGACCTTCAGAAAAAAATGACCTAAAATGTAACTCTTCCTTAAATTGCAGGTGTTGGGTGTTTTGACTTAGTGACAGGAAAATAATTCCTTTACCTATGCCCTCAAGTTCTATAAGATCCCTACTTCCTGTGTAAGAATGTTTTGTTATGAATCCGCACACAGATGGGGTCTTGCACCTCTTTACTCAGTGTTGAGTCCAAACACGGTTCCATGGATTCTATAAGATCCACAGTGTATTCAGCACTGTCCAGGACTGGTGGGCACGCCACTGGAGCCCATTGCTAATACATCTCACAAAGATGTGCAAACAGAAAATTCTAGAAAATGGATAGGCTTTATGGACCATGCCCTTGGTGAAAATAATGTACAACATGGTCTTCAGGTGTGTTCAGAACAAGAAATGATACATTTTTGGTCTGAGGTTTTATTTATACAATTTTTTTTTCCTCTAGAAATATAACACATCCTTGTTTCTCTCGGAGAAGGAAATGTAGACCCATATAGTGGGCCTAAGGGAAGTGAGAGTCCTAGTACTCAGTTACCCTATGAAACGAATGGGGCACTAGCAATAGAAACACTTCATAGATCTGTAGGAAAGTGACTTGAGTAGATATTCTCCATGAGTGCCTGAACGAGAAACTCAGCTTAATGGCAATTACCACTTAAACACTAATAAAAACCAATACAGAAGTCTGAGTACAACTTCATTATTCTTCCACAACTTCAGTATATGCTGCTCAGTGAATCTTCAGCATCTTTCTTACAACAGCCCAATACCACAGTTTATATGAATTGCAAATCCCCTGAAGAGTACGATCTATTTAGTTAAAATAGGAGGCTACAAAGAAAACCTACTCAGTGGTGATAAGTACTATAGAATGATGTAGCTCAACAGAAACATCATGATTCAAAAGCCTTTTTTCCTAGCCCATAATATTTCACATTACCATGTTACAGTCACTAAATGCAATACCCTAAGACAGCTTTCTCCTGCTGGTACAGCAAGGCCAGAGGCTCTGCTGAGACTCCTCATGTTAGTGCTTCTAAACATTAGGGTACAGTAATTACTGTCGGTGTCTCCATAATTTAGGAATCTCAATTATTTTTTTTCTACCAATTCAACCTATATTCACTTTGTCTTTAAAAAATAATATCCTCTGCAAATGTTTTCAAAAAATAAATCTTATGGTGCTTTTAATTTTTCAGTAAAGTTTGTGGGGTGTTCTTTTATAAATTTGGCTTAAAAATTGCCTATATATAAATACATGTGATGTTCTGCCTCAACTCCATTTTCCCATAATCCCTGCAACTGGTGGAAGGCAAGGTGACACAGTGTCTCACTACGTAGTCAAGGGCTGGCCTGCAACCCAGAAGATAGCCCAGGCTGGCCCTAAATGCACAATCCTCCTGCCTCAGTCTCCCAAGTACTGGGATCCCAGGGGTGTGTCATCACAGCTGGGCTAATCCTATGAGCTTGCAGACCTCAAGATTTTTCAGGAACACTTACATCAAAGAACCAAGGCAACTGTATCTCCAATTTTCCTGCCTTTCATTGGCAGAGATTACACAGAAGAAAACAAACCGAGAGTCATTATCTCCCCCTCATCAAAGGTTCTCATGGAATAGCCATATGTTCTGTCTGCAGACGTTTTTGGTTGTTACACCAAAGGGAGAGGTGCTGCTGGCATGTAGTGGGCGAGGACAGGCACATTGCTGTGGACCCCAAATGTCCTCCCAAAGCCCATGTGTGGCAGGCTTGGCCACCAGGGCTGCTGCTACTGGGAGACAGGGACCCTTTCAGCGCTAAGTCCGGCAGGGGTTCAGGTTGTGGGGTGTGCTCTTGCAGAGGGCTTGCTCCTTCCAATTCCTCTTCTTTTTGCTCCTTGCCATGAGATAAGCAGTTGTGTTTGACCACACACTCCCACCTGGATGTGTTGCCTCATCACAGGCCCAAAACCAACAGAGCCAAACAACCATGGGCTGAAATTTCCAAAACTGTGAGCCAAATGCAACCTGCCTGTTTATATCCCAATAACCTCCGACACTTTGTTACAGTGACAGAAGGCTGAATAACATGAAGAAAACTGCTAAGCACTTACAAATGCCCCGCACAGCTCTCCACAACAAATTATCTGGAAAATGTCACTAGTGCCACTATTGAGAAATGCAGTTCTAAGTTTCATGAGTAATATGACACTGATGATGTGTAGACTCATAACATAAAAGGAGGAACATACTTTACCACAGATTGAGAACACAGGAAGCAGCCTGTGCATCAGGAATTAGGCACACCACTAAACCTGGTATGTGCACACAGAGGACACTGTGGTCTTTCCAAATAGCTGTTGCTTAACAATTTTTCAATTTTTCTTTAGAATCATCTTACAAAAGTAGATGGCTGAAACCAGCTTCTACTTGATAATCAGCTTGTTCCAATTTTAACACCAACATGAAGGGGCAAAGCCAAGAGCTACACTCACCCTGATAAAAGACTGTTTACCTTTATCCTCACTGAAAAATAATCTCTAGGTTCTTCAGCTGTCCGTGAAGTCACTCCAGAGATTAACTCTGGGCAAAATGTCTTTTAAAATTATTTTATCTTATAATAAAGACTCTGATTGTTGTAGCCATGGTTCCCAGGTGTCCTGCCTTGGCTTTCTCAGTATCCAAGAGTTGCAGAAAAAGTTAGCACCAAGACTTGCTGTTGAGTGGCACCACAAAGCCCCGAGGATGGCAGCAGCATATAATGGGAGCCTGTCAGCTTTGGGGAGCACGGGGCTCAGTGGCTCTGTGTTCCGGGATTGCATCCTGACAGATGGTGTCACTCAGACCTGGTCACCAAGGGCATGAAGGTGGCCTCCTGAAATGGGCACACGGCTCGTGCTCCTGAATACCTGCACCCTAGCCTGCTCTGTCACTTATTCTCTAAGGAAATGACAAAAATAAACCCCTCTGCAATGTTTCCAGTTTTTTATATAAAAAAGTCAACTTATTATTTTTATTCTCAAATACAGAGTAAGAGTCACCTGGGAAACATTTAAACCACAAATTCAGGGCCTGTTACCAGCTCAACTGTGTCCTCCCCAAAATTCCTATGCTAAAGTCCTAGCTGCCTCCACTTCCAGATGGGATCGTATTTAGAGATACAACCTTTTAAAGGGCAATTAAAGTTAAGTGAGGTCACCTGTGTGGACCCACGTTTCATCTGACTGCTGGCCTTACGAAAAGATGAAATGTGGACAGGCACAGAGGGAAACTAAGTAAAAAGGAAAGGGGAGGCTTCAGGTGAAATCAACCTCACCAGTTCCTCAACTCCAGACTTTTATTCTCTACAACTGAAAAACAGTAAATCCCTGTTATTTACTTATGACAGGCAGTCTGTGGTACTTTGTCCTAGCAAAAGCATGCAGGGGCTGTCTCCAAACTTGTGCTTGTGCAGATACAAGACAGACTCGGGAAAGCACCTTATGTGGCTATACCACAGGTGCTCTTCAAATTGGGCTGTTAAGAACTCAGCATCAGTTAATGAAATGAATGCTAAGGATGGAATGCGACAGGAACAGAGGGGGCATCTCCGGTGTTGAGCACCTCTGGAAGAAGTGTGGGAGGTGGCAGACGAGAGGACTTTCCCCACGTTAACAAGCCGCTGGCCAACCTGGGCCCCTCTGACACATAACCCTCTAAGTTAAGTCAAAGCAGATAGGAGACAGAAAGAACAGTAACAGTTCTCCAAAGCATTCACACAGGGTGACTGTCCATGCTGTGCAAGCAAGACCACTTGATCAACTCACCAAATAATAATGTTCTGGGAACAGTTGAGTCCTACATGGTAAAATCCTGCCTGGTTTTGTTCTTCATTTTGGTTTCTGTGACACATAGCAAAATCTACATCCCAACCAACACACTCCCTTCCTGTTGCTTCCTGTGACGCAACATCTGGCATCTCCAGTAGTGGGGCCCACCCAAGTCCTGTGTGTCCCGTGGGCGTGGCCTGCACATCCCTACTCCAGCATGTGCTTACCTCACTGAGCTGGGCTCTGGAGTCTTCCACGCTGGAGTCCTCCAGAACGAGATGCCCCCACACCAACCTCAGGGCCATCCAGTGTCAGATGAATGGTCTCATATAGCCCTACCAACCTGGTCGGCTCAGTCTTCTTCCTCTATGCCCTTTCTTTGATCTCGTGAATCTGTCTAACCCCTCCTGCCCTATACTAACCCTAGTTTGGATCCCTCTCGTAACATAAACTCTACATGTGCTCCAAAAATGTATCTTCTTTTCAAGCCATAGAGCTCACAAATGAATTATACTTATTTCCACCACAGAGACACTTAAAGGTATGTACAGAAATCGATATGCATACTCCACAAATGGGTGCAAAGTGACAACCAATAGCAACATACAAAAGTAGTACAGTTAGAGGAAAAGAAAGCACAGTGATGTATACACATATGTATGCAACTGTCCATATCATAACTCAAATATACAGTTTCCCTACAAAGTATAGACCAAATTTTTCACATGATGGTTTAGACATTCCATTCATAGTAATGTGAGTCCTATGAAATTAGTGAGGCCCTATCAAATTTTAATCTTAAAAACCTAATTTTAAACTTCTGGCCAGTCACTTTAGAAGACACAAACTTAAAACAGTTTGAAAAAAAAAAATTTTTTTTGAAGGAAACACTGTCTTTTAAAACTATCCGTAGAATCAGTTGTTAGGTAGGAAGAAATAGGTAATAACACACTCCTCTCGCTTAATCTATAAAAAAGGTAAAGAAAGTAAAACATCCTTTACAAGGGGTTGGAGACTCACCAGGGAAATTGCTGATCTCAGAGCATGAAGCTCCAGTGAAGTCAGATGAGGAAGTTCTAAAGATCTACCTACAGCAGTGCATCCATAGTCAACAGCCCTGCACTACGCGTTTAAAAATGTATCAGGAGTACATCTTACCTTAAGTGCTTCCAACATACTAAGTTTTTAAAAGCTTAGGCAAGACAATTCGATGAGATGACAAGAGGACACCCCACCACGCAGGTACCGTGCTCCCTGGACCACAGCCCTCCATGCATTAGTTGCATTCAGCATGCGCCTTACCTTTCAGGGACACCCAGTAGTGCTTCCACTTCCTCCGGGTGGCCGACTCCACCTTCTTGTTCTTCTTGTGCACCAGGAAGTTCTTGACAGCCAGCGCTCCAGCCTTCCGCACGGTGCCCTGCGTGGCGGTTAGCAGGATGTCCGACTGGCCAGGCGAGCTCAGGGTGCCGCTGCTCTGCTCGTCGCTGTGCGCCGAGCCCGCCTCTTCCAGGCTTTCACTGTTGGTGCTCATCTCCAGCTCCCGCCGGAAGTTCTCATACACGCCCTGGCGAGCCGCATCCCCAGTGGAGCTGCTGCCACTGTCGCTGCCCACAAAGGCCCGGCCCGTGGGGGGCGAGTAGCTGGAGTTGGTGGCATTCGAGCGCCGGGACAGAAGGTCCGTGTCGGTGGCGGCCCCTTCAATCCCACTGTCTGCAAACTCGCTGCCTTCGCCTGCGTTAACATCCTTGGGGGCCGAAAGGGAGAGAGAAGACATGCATCACGCAGAGCAAGAAGCCAGGAGCTCCCAAGGCCCAGCCAGGGGCCCTGCACCGCAGGAGGCCCACAGGGCACAGCCTGCCCCACTCCTCCAGGGCCAGCTACTCCTCAGCCCAGCACACAGCAGACACGGGAGACCTTCAGCCACCCAGCGTGAGCAAGCGACTTAAGGCTGAAGAAATATAAAAGAAGCAGGGAGCATTCAAAGAGCGAGCTATCATTTGTCTGACTCAGATAATTAGCTAACTGGCAAATCAGCTATTGAGATTCCACCATCACCACAGTGAGCGCTCACCCCTACCCCGCTCCTCCTCAGCAGGCCTTGAGCTCTGGAAAATTCTGCAGGCAGGTTAGTTAGCTGTTCTAGAGGTAGGAGGTGGCCATGCATAACTAGGCCTTTACAGCTGATACCTACTTTAAAAAAAAAAAAAAATTAAATGAAAGGCTTGCTTAGGAGGCTCTCTTATAATGAGGTGACTAAACAGATAGTAGTGCACAACCTCACCCACTCACCCAGCAGGGTCCCATATCCCAGGAGCAGGCAAGAGTCCTCGTGCCCTAATCAGCTTCACTTCTCAAAAACAGTCTCTCCCTTGGCATTGTGCTAAATCAGACTGTGGGGCCCACAGCTCCCACGCCCGCTCTCCAATTACCTTGCCCTTTCAAAGCTGGGATGCTAAGAGCCTGGAGCAGGTGACTCGCTGCCCCTGGGCCAAGAGACAGCTTGGGGGCAACCGCCAAGATGCTGGGGCATCGATATCTAGTTTAAAACATGGAGATCTTCCAGAACTGCCCCAGCTCTGCTGCTGAACGTTTCCGGGACAGACAAGTCTGTTGTTAAATCAGAATCATAATTGCTGGAAAGCATGGCAAGCATTTCCATAAACAATAATTAAATAATGGTAGCAATCAAAGGGAGGATAATGATGGCTGTATTGGGACGAGACAGCTCTACCGTCTTATGCATAAAGGAGACTGAGTTTTCTCTAAGGAAAAGAACAATGAGTTTGATATAGAAAAGACGATCAGGTAGAATACAGCACAAAGGCTTCAAGGTTGTTTTATTTTGTTTAGTTTGTTTTTTGGTCTTTAGCCTCATAAACAGCTATAGTTCAAACATGTAAAAAGCTAACAAAATACTCTGCATGCCATAAAAATGAAGGCTTTGGGCCGAAATCTTCAGTGAGAGGCGTGGAACAGACTGAGCCATGCCACACAAATGAAGACTGCCCCAAGGAAGGCCCAGAAGATGCCTCGTCCACATCTCCTCCACAGCTCTCACTTGGCCAAGTCCAGAAGTGAGCAGCTAAATCTGCAGATGGAAACCAGGGTGAGGTGGCAGGATGGCAGCAAGACGTCACTGGGCAAGGGCCTGAGGCTCCCAGCCGCTTCTGCAGGAATTGAGAGGCCTCTGGGAGTACACCTGACTGAACGGGATAAGGAAAGCACAGGGACAGCTCAGATGCAGAGCTCTGTGCCACAGTTTAGACACAGTTTGTGCCCCACGGGCCCCTACCTGGGAAGCTCAGTCCCTAATAGGGCAACGATAGAAAGAGGGCGCGGGACCCTCACAGGTAGAACCTGGTGGAAACTTACGACATCACTGAGGGCAACACTCCTAGGAAGGACTGACGCTGGAAAGAATGAGGCTGATGCCTGAATCCCGCTAGCTTCCTGCCTCTCTGTGTGTTCGCTCCTTCCCATCCACATTCCCACAGAGATGCTAAGAGGCAGAAGGCCTGGTGATAGCCAGCAGATGACAGTGCCATGCTCTTGTATCACCTGAACAGTGAACTGAATAAATGTCTTTCCTTCATCAATTAACCAACCTCAAGCACTTTGTAGCAATAGGGTGAAATGGGGCAATCCACTCTGTAATGACTGATTCCACTGCTTTCTTATCTGCTCTTCTACAATAATAAATGGTCACGATGAATCCCAATCTAGTTGGTAAAAATCCTCTATGCAAACAGAAAAACACTGCTATCAACCCACATTTCTCCCTCGTGAGGACATGGGCCATATGCTTCCTTGCTGATATGAGCCAATAAGGAGATCTGACAACCATCGGCTGCAGCCTGCCATGAATCATGGAAGATAAAAGAGTTGGTAAGTTTCATGTAGATTGGTCTTTGTATGCACCATCGCCAATAAAGCCATGGCTTATGGGAAGGAATCAGCTATAAATGCTCTCATTTAAAGGGCAAACAGATGCAGCACTTGTGAAGCTTCTTTATAAGACCGGAAACATAAGCTAAACAGGTAATGTCCCTAGTGGTCAGGAAGAGACTCTACCTCAAAGGAGATAACTGACCCCACATGTCCTATGAGCGCCTGACTTCCAGAACAGGAAGGAACTTTGAAAAGCCATCTTTTTGTCTAACAGATAAGAAGATAGAGACTCATAAGTTACAAGGCTGGCTAGTGGCCGATGGCAAGTTGCAACCTGTGCTTCTCAGCACCATTCTCACCATTCCAAGGTGACCCAATGGCTCACCCCCAGGCAACACGTGACGACAGTTTTGTCTAAATGTCAACTCCCTGGCTTCCTACCTTATTTATCAACAATGCCTTCTAGTTTTTCCAAGAAAAAGAAATTGAGTGATGATTCACCTATTTGCCTTGACTTGCCCATCCAAAAGCTAAATCCTGAAAAAGTAGAGAATGGAAAGGAAAAAGCACACAGAGGATGAGGAAAGAGAGCCAACAGGCCAACTCTCAAGAGCATGTCCCTTCAGTTCACTGCAGTCCTCCTCACCCCTGTACAGAATGCCCTGGGTCTCTCCAGGTAAAACAGGAGCTAAGGCCTTTTGGACACTCACCTCTGTGTCTGAGCTAAACATCTGTTCATGCCAAATGGAAGCTGGAACCTCACAATGACCCAGGCAGTGTATGTTTCACTCTGAGATGGCCACCAACTCAGTGAAGAAGTGGCTCTTCCATGCAAGGGGCCAGACTGCTGCAGCTGAACATGCATGCTATTCAGTGTAAGTGCTGGGCGATGCTCCTGGATCTGTCACCCAAGATGGCTCTACCTAGTCTCCAGAAGTGGTTGATCTGGCTCAGTGGTACACATCCCTCCAACTGATATATGACCCAGCCATTGGATGCTCACCGCCCTGACTCAACAGCCATGCAGTCATGGTGTTTGGAATGTCCTGAATACCTAGAAGCTCAGTCTCTAGCACCATGGCCAATGACACAGTACTCAACACTACTGTTTCTTTCCTATACTTCCATACCAACTGTCTTATGGGCATCTTTTCCCCACTTCAAAAACCAAGACATCTAGAAATGAAGAAATCTGACTCTTTCCAAACTGAGAAGCATGGTAAACTTCCCAGCTCTTTCTAATAGCAAATAGTACTGGTATAGAAGAGTAACCCTGGGGGCCAGACATCCAGGAAGTTCTGCAGTCTTTGAAGCAAATGCAAAATATGTTTCCTCTTACCTACTACATGTCTTAGACTTGCCCTACACTTCGGATTGTTCTAGAGTCCTTAGCCAAGTCCTGTATTTCAACCTGAAAGTCAGGATATGGCTTAGAGCACTTGTGCAGCCCTGGGTTCAAGCACTGCACAAATTAATAAAGTAGGATATAAATAAATAAATAAATAAATAAATAAATAGTAAAGGTAAAATAATGAGGCCAGAAGATGGTTCAGTGGTCTAAGCACCTGCCTGGCAAGGGCAAGCACCCGGGTTTGATCCCCAGTACCACTTGCCACAATGGAACCTGGGTGTGCTATGCCAGCCACTGAAATGGGACATGGTGGCAAATGCCTATAATCCCAGCACTGGGGAGGCTGAGACAGGAGAATCTGAGCTGCGTAGTAAAACTTTGTACCAAAGAAATATTATTTTAAAAAGTAAAATAAGTCAAAGATGGTCAAGGGAAATGGTAAGACCATAACCAAACAGAGGAACAAATTCTAGTGTGGTGCATGATTCAATAGACACTTACAGAAAAATCAACTTCCCTGTTAAGAACTCTCCACTGAAGAGACTTCCAATTCTGAACAACATTCAAGGGATTAGACAATTCTTAAACCCTGCCTTTCAGGACAAATCCTCCTAAACCCAATTTTCAGAGCGCTCACTAGTGTCCACCCCACTGACAACTTCCCAGATGAATATATGTATTTCCCTATTGGGTGCAGAAGTGGCCAGCTGGAGCCCCAAATACACAACAGCTGCTGGACAAGAGGTTCTCGATGCTCAAATGAGCTCCAGGAGGGAAAGGCAAGAGCGGAGCCTGCTATCACCGTCCTAGAGACTAGAGAGTCTCACCCTGCGCATGAATATGGCCTGATGATGCACTGTAGTAAAGGCTCCAGTTGTTTTCACAGGAGACCTGCATATACTCTTGAGGAACAGGTGTGCTGGGTTGATATGCAGGCACAATTTCAAGAAGGTAGTTAGCTACCAAGTGCATGAGCCCTGAGACAACCCACAGACCAGCAGAACCAATTGACCACTTGTAGTTGTAAGTTAAATGCAATTAGAAGCTGTTTTTCTTGGTCAACTTTAATTTTCCTGATGGATCCAGCTTAGCTTAGATATACCCGTGCAGAGATGCTAACTATAATGTAACAGAACTCACGGTATTTCAGTGGGGTAAGGGAGCCCCAACTTATAGAATCCTAGAGTTAGGATGATTTATGTCTCATTAGATCCTAAGATGTTCTTGCCCTGGTCTTCTCACCCTCTGTCTGCACCAACCTCTAGCTCATTTTCCTCATCTGAAAAATGAAGAAAGAAACAGTGTCTGCTTAGTAAGCCACTTTATAAGGCACTGTGTAGGGGCTGGGGAGAAAGCTCAGTGGGAGAAGCACCTGCCTGGCAAAGGCAAGGACCAGAGTTTGATGTGGGGTGGGGATTTAGCCCAGTGTTGGAAGGAATGCGTGCCTAGCGAGAAGCCCTGGATCTGGGCTTCAGCATATATATATATGCTGAGTTAATCCAGGCAAAGTGTCTGGGCTTGTGCTCAGCACTTAGTATCAGCTCAAAAATGTGAACTATAATCACTGTCATCTCTGTCTTCAGCCTGATTCACATCTCAGCCCAGGGAGAAAAGGCTCTGCCTATTCTCAGCAACTGGCTTCCAGTTCCAACAAGGAAGTAGGATTGTTTCTGATGAACCTGGAGAAAATAAAAAGTAAATAGGTACGGGCCTAGTATTGCTGAGCTTTGTAGTTATTTTTACATGCACAAAACAGCACACTAAACTAAGAGAATGGTGACACCTTCTTCACTGTGAATTAATGGACACTGCTGCTAATAATGGTCATTCCTGATTCTCTACAAATGGAAAATCGGCTCTATTCCCTTTGTCTCCCCTTTCCTAAGGCAAAATCTTCATAGCTTTTTATGTTTCCAACACCAACTCCTTCTCCACTAATGATTCCCACTGGGAGTGACTCACACTTTCTCTCAAAACAACCACTGGAACTGAAATTCTTATTGTTACTAAAAAGGGACTGTGAAGTCAGTTGGCAAGTGCTTGAACTTCAGGTAATTCTTGATTGAAGAGGACTTTACATCCAAGTTAAATGAATCCCCTTTCCTTTATCTGTCTGTCTAGGATTGTGCTTCCACCTTGTGGCCGTCCTTCCTCTACTCCCTGCCCCAGAAGATGTCACACACCCAGTCACCTCTCTTCCAACTTAAGAGCCATCTACCCGGCTCAGCACTCAGCTCTCCCTCCTCTCACGTCACTTCTGCTAACCCCCCTGCACTTCATCCCCAGATGAGATTTCCAAGAGCCAGTGTGAAGAGTTCCACAGGCTACTGCTTAAGACCCCCTCCTGCTGACCAGTGCTAGCGCTTGCATGTTGGACGCCCTGCCCACTAGTGCAACTGCAGAGTTCTTTCCAGGATACACTCCCAACCTTGCTTGCTTCCAAGAACACTCCTTTGCTAAGAGCTGGATGCCTTCTCTTTCTCTCCTCCAGCAGCCATGCCAACTTCTCCGCAGCATCTCCTGTGACCGGTCTCCAGCCCTGTACACATCACACCGGGTTCCATGCTTTTTGTCACATATTTGAGGCACCCTCAATAACCAACTCCCTCTTCTCTTCGCAACCCTACCCAAGTCTTCCCTCTCACGAGGACCCAGCCTGACCACACTGTCTGAAATCACCACACCTCCCACCTGGTCACCTCACCACGCTCTTCCTCACACAGCACGTGGTTCATGTACCCAGCACACTCTGTTTTCTGCCGTACACGCCCACTTCCCCACAACAAGCTCCGTGAGCTCAGGGATCTTTCTCACTGACGCATCCCAAGTGCCAAGAATAGCACCTGGCATGGGGCAGGCACTTCAAAAATAATTGTTGAATGAACTAACTACTGCTCATTTTCCAGCACAATCTCAAAACAAGGAAAACAGTTTCTCGTGGAAAATATTTTAGTTTGATTTAGAGGTTTAATCTTTGCCAAGCTCAGCTCACACTCAACTGAAGTTGAGATGGCAAATTAGTCTTAGCTGTAAAGCTTAAATTTGCAACTCTCAAGCAGTCCAGTTTCATTATATCGTGTATAAATGCAAGCAGAATTCATTTAAATCTTTTTTTTTCTTTTTAAAGTGCAGAAAGTAAGAGAGATAAATTGGGCTATCTTATGGCTCAAGTAAGACACTGTCAATGGGTGGTCCAACACCTACTGGGCTAAAATGACAAAGTGAAAAGTCTGTCAGCTGCTTCCGAAGACCTCCTGGGTCCCTGGAGACCTTGTGCCACCTTCAAGCGGGCCAGCTTGTCCAGGGCCCTCTTCACAGGGCCTTGCATCCAAGCCTAGAAGGCTTCCCCCCTCCTCAACACCCGCCCCTCTTCCTCCCAATTACGCTGTAAAACTATCACATGGCTGCCGCACACTATGAGTTCAGGGGCACAAACTTTCTTCTCCCCCTGTACTAAATTTAAAAACAGTACTTTCAAAAGCCGGAACTCTCTCCACCCCTATGGGCACAACTGAGTAGCTCTCTAGGTGTGAGCCGGGGGTCCCTAAGACACCTACAGAGGTATCCCAAAGCCCTTCTTTTTCCATCTACAGTGCAAAGGCCGACTCTGGCTCCCACAGTCCAGCAAGCAGCATACGGCAAGAGAGCGGTGTAGCGCCAGTACGGGGCTCTAACATCTTCTGCTCAGCCAGGAATCTTAGAGATCCACCAAAATCCAAACCAGTGCCTCTCACCTGGGCTCACTTTTTAATCTCAGAAACATTTAAATCTTAAAAGACTTTTTATGAATATGTAATTAGCATACTCCTGTTAAAATTAATTAGTAAGCTTTTCGTTTACATTTTTACTTCAATTACTAAGCTGATAAATATTTATAGCTTTACCCCACATTAACAGAAGCCCTTGGAGTCCAAAATTCTTTTTAAGACTAAGAAGGGATTTGAGAGATGCTGACATAAGCCATCTCTCAATTGCCTACCCAGCCTCCCTTTCCCCCAAAAAAAGATCTTGGCAGAGAAGACAGATATTCCTGTTGAAAATAGATGGACTCATTCTCAAAATAAGTAACTCATGGCTTAATTTACTTGCCAGAAAAAGAAAGATAAAGTGGCGGTGGGCGGGGGGAACAGCAAACAGAAGATGAGAAAAGGAAGAGTGGGGTTATTTAAAAATAGATTTTACTTGAAAATACTTTGTTTCATGAAGAGATAACGTAAGGCTCCTCTGCAGAAACCTCTAGAAGAGGACGTGTGGACCCTGAAATGATACACAGAAGGGTGGGCTGTGTATTTACCCATGGAAAAGGTCCAAATTTTTCTACTGATTCTCAAAGAAGTCTATGAGATAAGAGGAAGAACTGATGCCAGTTTTCAGCTCAGGAAACAAACTTACTCCTGAGCCATCTGAGCTAAGTTGTCAAACAAACAATTTTTAAAAAAAAAAAATCAATGCAATTTTCTAGGAACTCAGCATTCTCCTCCAATCATACTACGTGCTTTATTTACATAGACAGTCAGCTCTGCCACTTGCTCAGCAAAAAAAGCAAGGCCCGGTACAGCTCCTCCTGGAGTTCTGCTGGTCCTCTTACCCTAAGCCAGTTTTGGGCATAGTGATTTCTTTTTCAACCAACAAGTCCACTTGTTCGCTTCTATACCAAAATTGAGGCTTTTCCTCTTTAAAAATTCTAAGGATCCCAAGAGGCACTGAGTGTGGGATATGCTCCAGAAGGAAGGGCAGCCATCTGGGGTCAGAAGATGGTGAGATTTTGTCACCATGTGTCTTTAGATGCCCTTGCCCCCCCCTACAAAAAAAAGAAGGATGGCTAGAGAGGTGACCTGGGAGGTTCCCTTAAGAGGCCAGCAACTCAAAATTAAACTGAAATGAATCCCTGACCTCTGCACGAGGGCTCTGCCTCTACATAATCCCTTTTCATACAGTGAAGTGCATGATTTCTGAGAAGGCACAAGTGCGGGAAAGCGGTCAGTCAAACCAATAAATGCACCTCAGCCGAGAGCCCCTCTGCAGCTTTCCAGGAGTATAGTTTCATCAGACACGCTCAGTACACAGCTGAGTACGCATTCACCTCCCAGGCAGATGAACAAAGCTCCCCTCACAGGTGTGCACATGATTCCACAATGTCCCAGAGAGCCTCAGAACACAGCCACAAGCTGGGGGGCTACCATGGTCACATTCTCTAGTTCTCGCCAGTGCATCTCTGAACTCTAAAACACTAAGCCAACCTTCAGCATCACAACTACTGACCACTATTTACTGAGCATCTGCTATGTGCAAGAGCCTGTGGCACGAATTCCCCCTCATTCCCTCCTGAATTGGCCTCCCGTGAGAGGCACTGAGACCCAGGAAGACTCAGTGACCAAGAGAATGGGATCGAACAAGAGAGCTCACACACGCTAACATTCTCATTTCCTATGACACCAGGCTGCCCCTCCTCAGTCTGTACTCAAAGAAATACAGAGACTCAAGTTCAGGGCAATACACCAGCTAGCCATCTGCTAAGTCCAAGGGGCAACCTACCACACGCTTTTAGAGAGATCATCAAAATATAAATTCTGCTTTGAACAGTATAAAACTTTATTCATTCTGAAGTGCAAACTTGAATACACTGTGCGTGCACACACAAATAAAAGCATACACACTCAAATATATCATTAAGCAAACAACTGTGCATCAGACCCCTTGGCACATATTAGGTGTCACCGTTTAAAACCTAACTGTGGGGCCAGCCTTAGAGCTTAGAAGACTAAAGTGACTGCTTAGGCAGAGCGCAGCAGGTGGAGTTCAATCCCCAGCATGCCGTGCCGATCCCCAGCATGCCGTGCCAGCCCTGTGTACTGAAAGAGCAATTGAGACTGGGCATGGTGGTGCACGCTTATAATCCCAGCACTTGGGAGGCTGAAAACAAGAGGATCACTACAAGTCCAATCTACATAGTGAGACCCTGTAGACCCTGTCCTAAATCGGGGGGGAGGGGGAACCACCTAACTGAACTCCAGGCCCTTCCCATTTGGTAACACAGCCAAACACTGAACAAAAACAGGAAGAATGGCCAAAAACTCTTTCTTGATCATTTTCAAATCAAATGTTCAAATGAAATTGTTCACATTATCTTGGATAAAATGTTATTTTCTCCAGGCTGAGAGGCCATGCTCTGGGGATAACGTTTGCCAGGAACTTTTTCGGGGGGAGTCCAGTTGCTGACAGGACCATTAGAGATTCAACTACATCACCAGGGCAGACGAGGAGACTGTAACGTCTAGGATTCAAGTTCGCGGAAGAGGTCCCCTGGGTCAAAAACTCTTACTGAAGGAAAAAAAGAGAAAGAATTCTTGTCAAGGAAGCTTCCACACCCACTGTCTCTTAAAATACACTGTTTGGAACACAGTGGGCTCCAACGTAGACTACGAAATGTGGGTGGATGGATAGTGTTGTGCATAATTCTAGGGTTTGTTTCAAGTCATTAAAGATCTTCACTCAACAATAAAGTCAATACAAAAATAATACTTCCGCTCACTTCATAGACTCCACAGAAGGCTTGCAAGGACAGTACCCTGCTGGACTCTCCTGGTCACCCTGCTTTGGACAGGGAAGGATGCATAAGACAGAGTGACTTGTCCAAGGTCATCCAATGCAGAAGCAGATGAGCAGGGATGTAAATGCCCTTTTTAAGATTCCCAGCCCATTGCACTTTGCATTACATTAAGCCACCACTTTATGAGACACCACACTTCGATGATCTCACTTCCATATATTAACAATTTTAGAAGGCGACAGGCCAAAAACTAGAAATTTCAAATAACAATTACACAGGATAGCTTCCTGTGGAGCCAGATCCAAAGGGCAAGACTGTCTTGTGTTGCCCCTCTTCTAGGGGTACCCATGACAACAAAGCTCACACCCCTTCCTTAGCCAGCTGAGGAAGGGCAATCAGGGGTCCAGCAATCCCCAGCATTAGCATCACGGGCACAGAGAGTGGGCACACGGCTGGGCACCACTCTTTAATCTCATGCACATCACATGTCATCTTAGTATTGTTTCAGATAAAAGAGTTGACTCAAAGATGGTGTTCCAAGCCAGGCAGAGGGTGCATGCCTGTAATCTCAGCACTGCAGGAGGCTGGGGCAGAAGGATTATGATTTGAACCCCAGCCTTGGCAACTTAATAAGACCCTGTCTCAAAAAATTAAAAAAGGGACTGGTAATGTAGCTCAGTCCAAAGGTGTTGAGTTTAATCCTCAGTACTATTAAAACGGTATTTCATTTTTAACAGTCTATATTCATGTATACTTCTCCAACTCCAGGCCAGTACACCTTCTCTGAATTAGTCTTATGATGCCAATCAAACATCTCCAGGGGCTGGGGAGATGGCTCAGTAGAATAAGCACTTCTCTGGCAAGCGCAAAGGCCTGAGTACAATCCCCAGTTCTGCAAAAAAAATCTCCAATACAGTCTTTCAGAGAAAGACAGGAAAGAAGCAGAGCATGCAGGACTGCTGGACTATCTGAATAGTAACTATCACAGCAAACTAAGCGAATAGGCTTTTCTTTCTGGTGACCCTTTAATATGTTACCTTTTTCTATGACCTGTCAAAATGTCAATGCAGAAGGAATACTTATAGGGTAGACAAAGGGACCACACTGAGCTATCCTATCATTTTGGACTTAATCTCCATTCAGAAAAGGGATATGTTAAGATTTAGTAGTGCATAAAAGAAAGCTTCACATCAACTTTCTTGGGCCACAGATTCAGTCTATTTATTAACCTCTTCTCAAGGACCAAGATTGTGTCCAACTACCCTACACGTACATACCCAAAATATACAGGTACCACTAATGCTAATGAAAACTATAACAGGTAACAAATTCTCACTAGCCTCTTTCTGTGCAAAAGGCACTATGCTTCAAATGATATTTCATTCTATTTTCTCAAAAACTTTTACTGTCATCCATACCTTGGGGACAGTGCTGGGGATGGCACTCAGGGCTTTGCACAGGCTAGGCAAGTGGGATACAGGCCTACTAGCTGGAATAACTTGGCAGTAAATAATTAGCCCAAAGCCTCCCAGGTAAGAAGAGGTCACGCCTGTGTGGCCTGGACCCCATCAGCAAAACCATCTTCAGGAACAAACACAGAGGGCTTAATACAGATATTTATTTTTCCAGCTCCTCTGGTCCCTCCATCCGTCCACTCTGTCTGGATCGCCATTCCACAGAAGTGGACCTGCCTGTGTCCATGTGACCTGCACTGGGGCAAAGCCAGGGGGGCAGCACCATCCTTGCTGAGGGATAGTTAAGAGTGCTAACCTCCTCAGGTTTGCTGGGCATCCTGAAACCCGTGCACCTTTCCAAAGGAAATGTGCCCAGCACAAGCAACCAAGCACCTTCCCAACCTCATCATCAGCCAAAACTTACTGCCTCCTGCCTCAATGAAGCAGGAAAGGAGCAGAGCACGCAGGACTGCTTGACTATCTAAATAGTGACTATCACAGCAAACTAAGCGAATAGGCTTTTCTTTCCTAAGACACTTTCTTACTCTTTTCAAAATGTGTTCACACCCACTCTCTCCTGCACCAGACCTCGACACTGTCCGATGGAACAACCTTAGCCCCATTTCTCAGCGGAGCAAAGCAGAAGCCAGGGCTTGCCCAAGGTCAAACGAGCTGGCTGCAAAGTAGGGACTGGAACCCACCCATGTCATTCCTTCCGCTATACCTCCCTCCGGAGACAGGGCTGGCCAGCATCATAAGGAACAGGAAATTGAAATGGCTCCTGGTAAGATGGTAAGCCTGCCAACCCCAAAAAGAGGCTGACAAGTGACCCGAGCCTACCCTGAATTACAAACATCTCTGCAAACAAGCTGCCCATGAACCTCTTCCCACCTGCTGCACTGAAGAAAGAAGCCCCGAGGGCCCGCAACCCACCATGCGTCTTTGTCCACAGAGGACCAAGTTAGAAAGGCTGCACAAGTCGGGGAGTTCTTGGAGAACTGTTTTTGCAGAGGCAGTTTCCAAGTATGAACTTATCAGCTCTGTTCCTATTCCTATCATAACACCCTTCCCCATTCACACACACGCACACAGGCATGCACGCGCGCACTCACACACACACACACACACACACACACACACACACAGTCTCTCTCTCTCTCCCTTAATCCCCACCCCTTAACCACAAAACTATAAGAGGGAGGAAACACAAAACCACACCAGTTGCAGCAAGCACCAGGCAAGACCCAGTTTAAAGATGGGAAATCTATAAAAGCAAAAGAAAAAAAAAAAACATGCATTTCCAGAGTCATGTACCACTTTCAAAATATTGAAACAGATTCCGATCACTTTACCTGAGTTGTTTTTGCTCTTCTCCCTTGCATGCTGTTGCTATGGCTAATTTGTGGGTTGCTGACACCTTCGGAAAGGCAGTGAGATTTCCTACAGGGAAGTGTGTTGTAATTACTGTACGGAGCGGTCTCTTCGGTAGCAGCTGGTGGCATTTTATGGGTTGCAAGATCAGGAATATCAGACACCAAATTCCGACAGTAGCCTGAAAATTTGCTCCTTGGTCCCCCATTTGCCGTCACCCCAGAGTTTTTCTGCGCGTACAAGTCACCCAGGGAATTGGCACGCTGACAGGTGCTGAGCTGCCGCGGACTCGCCTGTGTTTCCATCCCCCGAGCCTCTTCGTTATCCTTCTCTTCCGCGGAACCCAAGATTTCTTCGTTGCTTGTTAAATGTTCTTGGCTCAGATCAGAGAGTGAGAATTCCAGGCTGTCCTCCCGCCAGATGTCTGCAGATTTGGAGCGTTTCTTCTTAAAGCTTGCTGTCTCCATGAAAGTGGGCCCATTGGATGTATAGGGATGCTGCCTCCTGCCTCCCTCTGCCAGATACGTAGCGTCATCCGCATACAGCCTGCTCTCCTCCGAGCCTGGCATGCTCTGCACAGAGGCTGCGGTGAGGACAATGCTGCTGTCCACGCTGGGAGTGACGGAAGCATCGGTGTAGGACACGGGTCTCAGGCCCATATCTACTCGGTCCACCCAGATGGGGCTCCCGAAGTCCTCTAGAGCACCTTCCTGGGCAAAAGGCTCCAAGCCGTTTTCGGCCAGAGACTGGGGGATGCTGGGCGTGCTGCTGGATCGCGGGCTCACTTCCGAGCTCCTGTGGATCGCCTTCCCCGAAGACGCGTGCCGCGTGCGTCGCGTCTTGTGCGACAGGCGCAGCGACCTCGACGTGTGCTTGCGCCCCAGGCTGGCATGCTTTTCTCCATAAAACTCATGGTCTACATTTTGGCTTTCTGCGTTTCCCATGGTTTTATGGTCTGCAGCAAAGAGAGGGGGGGAAAGGGGAGGATAATTGAGTCACTATTAGAAAGGCCTCAGTACTTTGGAGACAGCGGAGCGCACAGTGTGAGCAGAGCACACCTTGGGGCGCGCTGCGGAGGTGCCCACGTGACCTCCTCTCTGAGCCTGGCAGCTGCGGGGACTCTCGCTGGGCAGCCCGGGGAGGGGGGGTGGGGGCGAGTGTCACCCGCCAGCACTGTCCCTGGAGACATGAAACACGCACGAAAATGGAGACTTGTCTTTGCCCAGAGGGCAGACGCCTAAGGGAAACCAGGCGTCTGTACCGCCAACTCTGTTCACCTCAGCATTCTTCCGAAGCGCTACAATTACAAATGTCTACTCCTATTTATAAATCTAAAGTTCTATAAAGTACAAACCAAGGTGCTCGACAAGCGGTAGTTTTCTACTTGTATCGTAAATATAAACGACAAATTCACGTGTGCTCGGTAATCTGCCTTTCCCCCTCCCTCCTAAATTTTCTTTTTCTTTTGTTAGTCTTGCTCTATTTGGACTCCACACTTCAAAATCAATCAAAAATGAAAAACCTCGAAATGAAAGTTCAATCGACTTTTCCTAACAAATCAAAGTCAAAGGGGATGGGGGGGGGGTGCTCTTGACAGTCATCTCACTGGGCTGGAAAAGCTGGACTTGGGAGGGCTTTGGAGGGGTATGGAATGGGGGTGGGGTGGGGATGGGGGAAACAAAATAAACCCTGCCCAGCAGCAGACTAATGGGTTTATTTCTGGGAGCAAATCCAACCCTCAAACATTAATCTGGTACAGAGTGCCCCGCAAACAGAAATTCACATTATGAAACCACTAAGTGATTCGGCCTTTTGGAGCTATCTAGATTAATTCAAGTCCCTCCTTAACGTCTTCCTGTCTCTGACACTGACCTGTTGATACAGTTCCGTTAAGCGCAGCAGACTAAGGCCCAGCAGACTAATAGAACTCTTCAGAGTCCGACAACTGTGGCTCTACTTAGCCCCTTCTCCTTGATCCACAGGTCTCTCTCTCTTTCACCTCCAACAGTACACCCTTATGATAACACACACAACAACAGGTGGAAAGCAAAAGACAGTCACTGCGTAGAGCCTTGATCTGGTTCTCTTAGCCATCTACAAATTCATTCTGTATATATTTTCTGAGCACCTACTGTATTCTAGAAGGCAGGGAACAAGACATCCCCCCGCCCCTCCTCTGGTGCAAATGGGATTCTAGCCTGGAACAGCGAGCAATAAACAAAGTTAAAGGCGCCATGGGGAGCCAGGAAACGTTATTGCTATGATGACTGCAAAGAAACACACTGGAATATAATATACTCCACCTCCACGCTGGTCCAGGAATCACTCTACAACCTCACCACTCACTCTAAAGCATCCCGTAAGCTCACGCCAAGTACATCTTTATGGAATAAAATTCGTGGCCACAGGAAGGTAAAGGCTCCACTTAATGTCCCCATGAGTTCAGAGGTAATTCATCCAGACACCAGATGTGAAGCTATTCTTGTCCTGGGATATTCCCTATGATGTCACACATCATAGGATTCTCAGAGAGAATTTTCCAAGAAAGGGGATCTCCCACTTCATAGCAGCAAGTATATTTCAAAACAGTATACTCATACTTCTCTGGCTAAAATCTTTAAGAAGCAAGTACATATCAGGAAGGGCGAGGAAATAAGATCAACGATCCAAGAAGGAGCACTAATAGTATCTTATTCCCTAAGACCAGTGCATGCTACAGTTTTTAAAAGTAAAATAAATAAATATGCTTTTCAGTATCACTAAAGGCCAAGAAAAAATTCTTAACAGTTCATCCATTCATCTATCCATTCATTTTCAGAGTGCTGAGGCTCAACCCTAGGGTCTTACACATGCTAAGCCTATGCTTTAACACTGAGCAATACTCGCAGGCCAGAGTTCTTGATTTTTTTTTTTTTTAACTATAAAATAAGAAACCTACCCATGTAGCTCAGGGTGGTGTCTTAATGCATACATTTAGAGTGAAATTTCATGCTTTTCTAATAAATAATGAAAGTGTGTAAATTGTATGTTTGCCAATAAAGAATAAAAGACTTACGTTAGTCACAGCCCCATCTTAAAAATCACGTAAGTTTAAATTCAAAATCAGAAAGAATTATGGTGAAATAAGTTCCCTGGAAGAAAAAGCAAAACTGTCACCTTAAATATGTTCAAATTTACCCTCTTCTGTCACATGTATCAAAAGTTTGCAAATATAAATCGACAGACATATCTTCAACAACAACTTTCTGGTTCGGTTTCTTTCTGCCAACAGAAAACTAATCAAGTTAAAAGCCTCAGGAGAGGTTTTGGAAAGGAAATGGCCCCAACCTTCAAGACTTACAGCCCTCTGGGCATCACACTGATGGGTCTGTTATAGTAATAGCATGTTTAGGATCAAGATTCTTTTCAGGCAGCCAAGGTAGAAAAAGAACTACTTTTATCTCCAGGACTAGAATTTTGAGATGAATGCCAAATCTCCTAAATCCTACGAAGAACGGTTCTCAGGGGATGACCAAGGCAGAGGCAGCTTGAAGTTCAAAGCAAGGAAAATAAGAAAAATCCATTTTCTGGGGGTTGCTGAAACCCCTTTAATTGGAGAGCATTTCCTGAAAAGTTAGGGGGCATCACGAAGGTCCGTGTGGAGTCAGTGAACGCAGGTATGGGGCCGAGAGGTCCTGAAAAGTTGAATGCATTCACTGTGGGCAGGACACGAACTCCTCTTCCCAGTACGACCCCTCACCAGGAAGGCGGGCAAACCCCCAGAAAGCTGGTGAGCTGAAAACTCAAATCCTTCTCATGGACAGATGGAAAATGTCAGAAGTCTTCATTTCTTCTCATTCTGTCCCACTTATACCTTATGATTTATTTTTACTTCAAACAAACAAAACCTGGCTCTCAGTTTTCATCTGCACAGGTCCTGGTCTCACAGTCTGGAGGCAGCTTTGGAGCAGAAAGTGACCTGCACTTCTTTCCTTTCCTTGTCTTAATAATCTCTACAAAGACTAAACATATCCCACTCAGCATAAAGACTTAGTAGGTATTCCTGCACTTCAGTAACAAAAGCAGAAGGTGACTTCAACACCACCATTACCACAGTCATAGAAAGGCGAGAATCTGTGAGGTAAGAAAAAGACAGAGGGCCGGGGAGACAGCTCAGTGGCACAAGCACCTGCCTGGCAAGTGCGAGGTCCTGAGTTAGATACCTAGTACCACAAAAACAAAAGAGAAGAGGAGGGGAGGCGAGGGGAAGGCAAGGGAAGGGAGAGTAGGGGAGGGAAGGGGAGGGCAGAAGAGGGGAAGAGAGAGGAAAGGAGGGTCAGGAGAGAAACAAATTAAATAGAAGGTATAAAAAATGGCATCATTTGCAGCCCAAATCACAACATCCGAATTCAGAAATACTGTTAGTGTTAATATGATGCCCTAAATGGAAAATTCTATCTCTAACCTTATGCAACAGGTTGTAATCAAAACCAGATGCACTAAAAATACTCTATAAAGTTACCTTTGTGCTAATTGAAGGTTTAACTACTGTGTAAAGCAGATATGAATCATAAAGTTCATGTTTAGAATTGAATCCCACTCTCAAGATATCTCATTATGTACATATGTATGCAAATATTCTGAAATTAAAAAAAAAAATAAATATGAAACCCAAAACACTTTGGTCTAAGCATTTTCCTAAAGGATACTCAGCCTGTATTAGATTTCAGGCCAGGAAACCAACTTTAAACTCATTTATCTCAGCGGAAGTAAAAAGATATGTTATGAACACAGATCAATTCTGACCAATGGAACCATACTGTACTGCAAACACATACTAATAGCAAAATTTTAAAAAGTAAAAAATGCATACACTCTTTAATCTCTCGTCTTTAGATCACTTTCTGCAGCTCACCACTGGTCCTGGTTGCTCTTGCATTCAAAGGATAACTGGATGTTGTGGGCAAAATTTTAGCACCAGAACAATTCCCAGGAATTTAGTCTCAGTAAACTGTGCAGACTTCTTTCTTTCCCAAGTTCTACACCCGGGCTCCCTTGCCTGCCTCAGGGCCCTGCTAAGCTCTCCCTGGTCTGCTCAGGCAACTTCTCCTTTCTGGAAGCTATGGTACCTGGCTCCTACCCTGAGTCGGGGGCCAGGTGTTGCCTTGGAGAGGTCTTTCCTGGCCTCTCTTTCCCTAAAATGGCAGCCAAAAAAGCCTGTCTTGTTTTGTTCTTTCCCATCCCATTTAGCCCAACTGGAACACAGGACTAAGCTTCAGGGGAATAGAGCATTTTACTTCCCTTAGTTCTGCTGAAGGCTCAATGCCTAGAACACAGCCTGAAAGGTAGCTGGTGCTCAATTGGGGGGGGGGGGAAATACTACTGAATGAGTGAGTGAGTGAGTGAGTGAGTGAGTGAATGAATGACAAAACACAATAGAGAATGGAAAATATCATCCGACCACAATTACATCCAAGCAGAACATTCATCTTATTCATAGCCCTAACCACATCAGCCTCTCCCATAGGGGCCTGATAGCCAGCTTCCAATGTACTCCCTTCTCCCTGGGTCCCTCCCACCTGCAGATCTGGGCAGGTCCTTTGCACCAGCCAGTTGGGTTGCAGACACTCCTGATCCATGAAGTGGGCTGAGGGATGCAGCTGGTACTCTACTATGCCCGCCCACCCCCGAATCTCCTAAGGAAGTAGATGAGCACTTGGCTCCTGTCTCGTTCCACTTAATTCATGCCTACCATTTCTTCCACTGTGGGATGACCAAAGGCAAGAGGTGGGTCAGCTTCCCAGGGTTTGCCCTGTTCACAGAAAGATAATCAAAAGGATGACCTTCCCAAAAGGTCAAGCAGCTCAGGAGCAAAGCATTGCTTAATCTAACCAAGTAAAAGCTTACACTGGCTTTGCATACCCAACCACAAATCGCAAACAGGTTAAAATTACCAATAAGAACATTTAATAGGGCTGGGGATATATAGTTTAGCAGCATAAGCACCTGCCTTTGGCAAGTCAAGGACCTGAATTCAATCCCCAGTACCAAAAAAAAAAAAAAAA